>NW_021604665.1:6759616-6829832 GCF_004785775.1 Grammomys surdaster | reverse complement strand
CTCTCTCTCTCTCTCTCTCTCTCTCTCTCTCTCTCTCTCTCTCTCTCCATCACACACACACACACACACACAGATTCACAAATGTAATTAAGAAAAGAGAAAAGCCGGGACGCAAAGGTTGACATCCTTACCCCCACCCCAATGCCAGGCCTAGAATCATTTTCCCACTTGCCAAATTATTTCCAGGCTTATCTATAAAAATTTATGCTCTTCCAATTTTGCTTCAATCGTTACATATAGCTATTTTTTATTCCATATAGGGTCATTTTCTTCACCTAAAGATGTCCCTCTTTCGGTTCCAGCTAAGGTGTGTATTCTTCATTGTGTATTTTGATTCATACTCTACAACATCCCCCCCATCCTATCTGAGGCCAGGAAGACACTAATTCATAGGACACTTCTCTAATCAGCTAAGATGGAGCTTCTAAGTCTTTCTTGCTTGTCAGTCCAGAGATCAGACTGGTCAGTGATTTCATAATTATTCGATGCTTCCTCATCTACATTAAGCCTTCAAGGTTTTGTCTTTTCTACAGGCAACATTCCATGGTTATGAGAAAAAAACTAAATGAAAATGTTTCAGAAAATGGAAAGGTCCCAAATACGCTTGAAATATTTGTAAGCTGTTTGTTAGATATTTATCCCCTAACTAACGAAACACATATCTACTACTTTATCTGCTAAAAGATATAATTGGCTCAGCAGGGCTGAGGCAGGTAAAGAAGTTCTAGGAATACACCTCACCTTAGAGTCCCAGGGAAGCCTCACCAACTGGAAGATGGAAGTCCGACTATAACTAACAACATTTGCAATAAAGCCTGTGTAGATAAAGTTGATATTCTTTTATAGAGAGATGTTTTCTGTTGAGGTCACAATGACCATGATTGAAGGTCTGAAAGTTTATGGCTTGGGGAAAGGCCTCACTGTTTTTGCTCAGATATCTTGAGAATCTCTAGCAAGATTTAATTTTGTTTACCTTAAAGTTCTCCTGTCTTTCTGTGTCCCTGTGGGCTTCTTTCTCTTCAACACTTGCAGTCCTGCCAGATGCCCCTCATGAACCACTAGGGATCCTTAGCAACCCTTCAAAGATAGTAACTCCACATCCTGTATCCTACATGAGACTATCATCAAATACAATGGGTTGTGACTCTCCCCTGAGATATCCAACCACTGTGGTTCCCTCTGAGTACCTCTATTGATCCTAATCCTTGTGCTTAGGCACAAGGATTAAAATATCCTTACTTTCCCCCAACTTGGTTCCATAAACTAGCTAGTCTTAATAGCCTTCTCTGTTGCAAATCATGAAAATTTGGCTTGAGTTGAGGTCCCTGAAAATCTAAGACAATTCTCCAGGCTTCTTGTGCCTGAGCCCCAAAACACAAAATGAAGGCTCGATAAAATAAGTGTTTCAACTCTGTAAGTGGTACACTTGTTCTTGAACTCTTAAGTTACCATGCAGACTCTCATAGAGCTTTTGTGAATGAGGCAATGGACAACTGTTGTCTTCCCCAATAAGTGACAATTTAGCAGTTCTCCTTAAAATAGAAGACTACACTGAAAAAAACTGTTCTTCTTCTTTTAGCTCCTACAATTCTTCCAAACAAAAAAAATCAGACATTTTCCAAAAATTTAGACATCCAAATTTCAACCCAAAGACCTGTCTTTATCAAAGGAAATAACTGTTCTTGCCAAGGTTTTTATTCTTCTAATGACTTCTAAATTGCCCCCTTTCTCTTACTTCATTCATTAACAGAGAGAACAGCCTACATCATTCCCCCTGTTGTCACTTTGGATCAGAATCTTCATTCTTTTGCTTCATTCTTTGGTCTTGTCTCTATCAAATACCAGTTATTGAAAGTTTCAATGAAAAGCCCATGGTTATCCTGGTTAAACGAAGAATGTTGGTCTTTTGCCAGGCCTTGCATCATCACTGTGTGTATGACTTACCTTGTATATGAGTCTTCCAGAGATATATTGGGCTGCAAATACCTGATTTTAAAGATACATTAAGAGACCAAAAAGGGCAAGACTGGAGAGATGGTTCAATGGTTAGTAGTGAGTACGACTCTTACAGGGAATCCAAGCTCTGTTCCCAGCACCAACATCAGGCAACTAACTGCCTGTAACTCCAGCTCCAAGGGATTTGTCACCCTCTGGTTGATACTGTGGGTACCTGAATTCTTATGCACATACTCAGAAACATATATAAATAATTAAATTTTTTAAAATAAATTAAAGCTATGGAAGAGAATATATGAATCTACAAATGAAATTAAGACTCCAATGATATAAAGTCAAGTCTAGAATTGTCAGTTTGATTATTCCTTACTACAGGAGTATGAATGGTTAGCCATAGTAGCCTGCTCAAGCCATGATGTTCAAAGGCAGACCAGGTTAGATGATTTCACATTTGTTTGTTTTAGTCATCACATAGAATAATGGCTTCTCTCACTGAAACTTTCATCTTTTGCTTAAGTGAAAACAATTGGGGACAGAGGTTTTCTTTTGAGTATTGGCTTCTGATACTTAAAACTTGTGCATACTCCAAAGTCAAACATCAAAGTCTTCTGCAAGAGTGACAAAAGCTATAAAACCTTGATTGTTGCTCCAATGTAAATGCTTATTAAATATTTAGTAAATGTTTCCAAAAGATGCATGTTCAATATTTGAGAGTTCAACACCTCAGGTTTATTACTGGCCACACTGTGTTTTTCTTGATAAGCTTTTCCTTTCCATTTATCTTCAGCAAGAACTAGTTTTTTAAGACAGATTAGGTTTTTTGTTTCCGGAAAGAGAGAAAGAATGATTTACAAAGATACCCAGACTGAAAAGATATTTCTTGACCATCTTCTATGTTATTATAGCAGAATATGAGAGGAATGGAGAGAAAGAAAGCTTCATTACTGCCAAAGTCAATTTGACTCCTGGAAACCTAATTAAACATGTCTGAGGCTATAAGATATATCATCTCCAGATAACACCACACGGTGAAGTTCTTCATCTTATTAAGAGCTTGCATTAATGCTTCTTCAACATAAATTGTAGACCTAGACAGGTACTATTTGAGAAGGCGCACAATAAGAATGACCTAAATTAGGGTGACAGAGGCAAAAGACTGATCACTGGTGCCTGTCACTACAGGAAGAAGGACAGGGATTCCATCTGCCATTATGGGCCAATTTTAATATGCTAACATTAACTTCTGACAAAGCTCCCTTCCTCCGCGGTTAGGCTTCCCTCCAGTACTGCATCTGGATAAGGGGTTTTCATTCTCATGAGAAATAAACCCAACCCCAGGGTCATAATGTCAATGCTGAAAGTCCCTTACAGACCCCTCAAATGTCACATTTTACTAATGAAGAACATGATTAGTAACACATCTGAGATTATAAGCAGTTAGGACTAGTGTCATGTTTTGGCAGGAAAAAAAAGCTAATATAAAAATAAGTTATTGATCAGAATTGATTTAACCATAAAAGTACAAATACATGAACTTTTTAAAAATTAACATGGAGTTTTATTGGCTGGTCTAATTAGTCCATGCCATCCACAGTTAGCACTATCCTAAAATACCTCTCTGGTTCATGGTAGCTTTGATGCTTTCTTCCCTGAGGGCTAGATTTGAAATCCTGCTTAGGCTGCTCCTTCTTCATGAGATCAAAGGGAAACCCAAACTCAACAGGGCCAAAACAACTCTCAATAAGATTCCTCAAGATAGCCAGCCAGTAAGCAAGAAGTTTAGCAAATTAACTTCCTCATAACAAACTCTGTCTTTAGAATTCCTTTGAGCTTCTCCTGTGTCCACCATGGCCAACTAAAAGCCAAAGCTCTTTATGAAGACAGATGTCCAAAGTCAGTCACTTTAAGTTCCCTGTGTTCATCATCAGGTTCTCATCTTGTGGGCACATTAACATGCTTTGAGAATTAATTTACTTTTCATCCCAATCACAGCCCACCCCTTCGGTGTTACCCCACCCTGGGACATCTAGTCCCAGAAGAACTAGGCACATTATCTCCCACTGAGATCTAACCAGGTCTACTCATGAGTGTTCAGTCTGAAGCTTTGTCCAATTCCGGTTCAATCCCTCAGTGATGAGAAAGACAACAGGAGGAAGAAATGAAGAGCCCAGTGTCTGGATGTAAACTTGGCTGTGTCTCTAATGGATCCTCCCCTACCTCAGTTTACCCATGGTTAAAGGGGGGAGAAAGGCTAATTTGAATGGATACTGTGAGAATTAAGTACACAAATGAATAGAGCCTAAAGAATTGTGCCTACCTCCTGGTTCCAGTGCTACTGTTAATATAATAGTGATTGTGATTACAGGGTAGCAATACTTGAGAGCATTTATATACAGGAACACATATTTGTTTCTGATCTAAATTTTATTTGACTTCTTTCCCTACAACTGCACTAAAATAGAAACCAGTTTCAAGAAGTACTTGGATATTAAAGAAGCCTTTAATGCTAAGATAAAATATCACTGAAAAGAATAGGGTGGATAAATTTTCAAGACTGGGTGCTAAGTGAAAGAAACCATGCATGCAGTTTTGTTTATATGGGGCACCTAGAAGAGTCCATTTCAAAGCAAATAACTCTAGCTTTCTTTTTCTGTACCATACTAAATACCTGAGTGTAGAAAGTCATGAAGGAGAGTAGGGGTTGGCAAGACGGCTCTGAGGGAAAAGGTCTTGCTGTGTGAGCCTGACTATCTGAGTTCAGTTCCAATAAATACATTCACACAAGGGGAGGAGCACACATATATTCACAGGGGACCTCTCCTGGGAGATGGGAGACTTTCCAGAAGCCCAAAGGAGAGCAACACACACATCAGCAAACAAGAGAGGCTCTGCCTTGACCAAAGGGGATAATAAGGATACCCAAGGTTGTCCTCTGACCTATACACAGACACATACAGATACACATGAGCAGAGATACAAACAGACGTACACGCACATACATGTCCACACACAGAGAGAGACACACACAGAGATATACACACAGAAAGAGAGACACACATACCCTCACAGACACATATGCACAGAGTCACACACATACAGACACACATACACAGAGACACACACCTCATAGTTTTGAAGGCTGACTATCCAACAATAGGACAAGGTTCTGGAAATCTCCCTTGATTATATCACATCATGGTGAATGACATCATAAAGGCAGAGGGGCATGCAAGAGCAGGAAATAACACAGGAACCCAAAGAGGCTGGGGATGGAGCAGTGGCCAGGCTTGTTTGTGCTTCTTATAGCTATTCTCTAAGACTTCCTTGGGAGTCTTCCTTGCTACAGGCAGTGTCCTCCGTGACATAATAGCCTCCAACGAGGCTTTACCTATCACCAGTACTGCAAATCCCTCAATATATACTACCAAGAAAATACACTCAACACATATCCAAGTCCAAGCATCCTAGGGCCAACTTTCAGTTTGGCAAGAGGAAGTACCAAAGACAGATGGTAGTGATGGTCACATAATAACTTGAAAGTATTTAATGCTGCTGTATTTCATGCTTAAAATATATAAATTCTGTCTTTTATATTAGATATGTTGTTGCAATATAGAAATGTTCTAAAAATTCTAAAAATCATGGGAATATGGAATGTAGTTAAATATGATATTCCCTAATCATAAGATTACACTGAAGGTATTAAAACCCCCTTTAAATTTTCTTTATTTTCCTCAGATTATACACACACACATATTTTTCATATATGAGTTTTGACAAATACAATGCAAAGTTGACCTTCTACAAAATATGCACCAGTGCAGTGAAAGGGGGCAGTAGAAAACACCCTAAAATTTGCAGAGCCCCCTCAAATAGAAAATCCTGTGCATTACTAGGTAAACTCTGAATGACATTGCAAAGTTGCTATAGACTTGACATTTGATTGACGCTGTGACAGCTTTTGTAAACCTTATACACTGTCAGTGCAGCCATATTAAGAACAGTTCTTGACTTTGTAAAGTCACTTTAGGAAAAAAAAAAGTAACTTGAGGGTGAAGATTAGAAAATGCCTCATTGACATCCCAAGGGCACTTACATTGAAAGAATAATGTTCCTCACTTTGGGACCATTTCCTTGGGAGAAAATAGATATATATGTGAGTGTGTCACAGATATATACATTCTATTGTCCCTAGAAGGTGTATCCCTTCTAGGGACAATGTGTTGGCTGTGTGAGTCCTTGAGATTCATTAAAGGGCCGATGGAATGCCGACTCTGCATTCATTTCCGCACTGTGTGAGACACTTCTAGTGAAATTCAATTGTGACTATGAATGCTTCCAACCAGATACAATTTTAACAGTTTCTGCCACTGGAGTGGGAAGACCAAATAGCTATTGCAAATTCACATTTCCCTTTTCCAATTGATTGTGGCACTCCCCTTGGAATGCCCCACATGACAACAGTTCTACCTTTCCAATTCATTTTCATGGGAAGAAGCCGAAACATGAAGCAATGCCTTCTCCTCTACCAGTCACTGAGTTCCCCTAAGGGTATTTTTTGTGTGAGAGCAAGCCACTGGGTAACAGACTGATAGCTTTTCGTCTTCCAAAGCTCATTGACTAAGAAAATAATACACATAAAGGCAGCCTATTCTAACAATATCCCAAGGGGGAAACAGTCTATTGCCACCCACTTTTAGTGATGGTGATAGAGCGGGCTATAGAACAAAACACCTTGGGGGCTACAAAGGATACCAAGCCACTTCTGTATGTTTTGATGAAGAAAAAGTGGAGGGAACGTCATGAAACTACCTGGGAAGAAAATTCAGAACAAGGTACTCACAGTCAATTCTGATTAGACAAGTGTTAGAAATGATCTCTGTGGGTAATAGATTTTCATTGAATTTCTACGTTGCTTTACTAAATGAAAATACAAAAATGAAAAGGGTACCAAATAGTATTTTGCTATTGAGAGAGCACAACCTGTCCAGAGTTTTGGGGAGAGCAAGTGCCCAGGGCCAAACACTTGAAATTATGTCTTTGAATTCTCCCTTCAATTGCTAGATAACATTTATTTCTTAATAGTGCCGAGAAGCAAGTATTCAGTTTCAATACAGAAATAATTCAAATCTAAAGTAGAAACATATTTCTGTCTCAGATCCCATAATTGTATCTTGCTTTATAAACATTATTACTTGAACCTGCACAAATGCAATATAATTAGGAAAAAGTAAAAAGCAACACAGATTTTTATTTCTGTTTACAATTTTATAAATACAGTTAAGCTTTTCCTTTTAATATCATTATATCCAGCTGTAAAATATCCTTAGCACTATTTTTAATACTCTGATTTTATTTAAGATTGCTTCCTTCCTCCTTATACTTGTTTCTCAAAAAAATAACTTAGCGTTAGTAAATCATGAATCTATTTTAGAAGAGAAATGGTTGACTCGCGTGCTCAAAAATAAAAAATTCTAGTGCTCTGAGTTTAAAATAGCAATAATGCTAAGAAATAAAACTGATTATGTGAAGAAAGAAATCATTTACTTCAGAAGATGGCAGGATTAAAAGCAATGTTTACCTTCCCTTTTTTTTAACTTTAAATTTTTATGTTGAAGAAATGTAATGCTTAAATGTATTCACTGCTCTATCATTTACTAAATGTCTTAATGCTTATTTATTTTCCCATTTACACCATGCAGACAGACCTAGTCCAGGTTACAGTTGAGTATGATGATGTTCTTAGAGCCTGAAGCAGAGGAAGGAGGAAGGCATGTGGCCTCTGAACTGGAAAAGAACTAATGACCATCCATTTTGTGATGGTCAATACTGACTGTCAACTTGGCAGGATCTAGAACCACCTATGAGACAAAGCTCTGCTCATATGTGTGAAGAAGCTTCTGAATTGGGTTAAGTGATGTTTAAGTCCTTCTCTAAACATGGTTGGTACCATTCCTGATCTCGGGCTGAAGAAAAAGGAGAAAGCAAGCTGAACACCAGCACTCATCACTCTTTGCTTCCTGACTATAGCTGCAATGTGGTCAGCCATTGCTCACTTCTGCTTCTGTTTGTCTGCACTGATAGAATGAAACCTCAACCTGTCAACCAAACAAATCTTTCCTCCATTAAGTGGTTTTTATCATTGTTTTGCTACATGAAGAAGTAGAGTCATCCAGTATCACTGTTCCATGTGGGAATCCAGTTTGGAACTTATCTCTTAGTCAGATGTCCCTCTCTACCCTGGAAGATTCAGTCACTGTTAATATTAGCTTTGTGCAGAAGCATAGAACCAGCTCTATGCAGCAGAGTCTCCAGTGAGTGGTGGTCTCAGAGAGAGCAGCTGAGTAGCATCACTGATGGATTGTTAGAGATCTGTTCTCCAGCCCCAGAGGATCTTGTCTTCCAGCCTCTAATCTCCACAGCTACCAGGACTTTGATGTTTTAACCTTGTACATAGTAGCTTCCTCCTATTCTTCGAGCTTTTCCTGAGCTCAGTTTTCTCATTTTTTCTATTTGAGACTTCTTATCTCTGGCCATATCTTTCTGTTAAAGTCTCTCCATGGAGAGACGTTAGATAGACCTGTTTTTATGTCTAGACACTGTTAGCTCTAACATAGTGTGTTCACAGCAGATAGGAACCATTTCTTAGATCCATGTTGTTATTAATTTAACAGCACAGAATGTCACATTTTCAACTCTAATCTTACTCAAAAAACATTGATTCCTGAAGTTCTATGCCCTTACATGATAGTTAGGAGTAGCCTTTGAGGACAAGAGTAAGCTTCTGGATTCCTCCCCCATTTTCCCAATGTTTGGTGTCAGATAGGCACATATATCATTGTCTTGGGGTTGTTTCTGGAAATAAAGCCTCTTCTTTACTAAAGCTAAAACACAGGTCTCTTGTACCATTTTCACTCTTTGCCATCATCCTCCTGCTGCCTGCATGATTGAGTCGAGGGTACCAAACGAAGGATCATATTTTCCTGGAATAGTAAAAGAATACTGCTAATCTATTATAAATTCAAGCATAAGGTGTTTGAGGCCAAGATTAGGAACAAAGCCAAGTGTGGTCCAAATTTTTAAAGCTCATCTTACTCTATGTTTTGTAGACTTTTAATGACTATCCTCCTGCTGAAGATCTCAAGAGCTATATGCCCAAACTTGGATGGGAACTTGTTCTTGCGAAATAATACTCCGATGACTTACATGCAAACAAATGAGAAACATTCAAACTGGATTTCCCTTGAAACTCACAGGGATTTAAAAGTTAATGGGGAAAGTGCTGGCAACACACATTTAGACATTTTATTGAAACCGGGCTGTTTGAATAAACATCATACACTCACTAACGAAAAGCAAGAGAGAGTTCACCGCCCCTTAATTATAACAGTACTCCAAGTGACGGGGAAGCATGTCACATTCAAGATTCAGATGGAAAGCTTCACCTGGCAACAGACTTTGGTTCCAGAAACTTCTACAGTTGTGTTATAGCAACCCACTGAGACATTAAAACAGGCAGTGACGTTCTCAACTCTGTCTGGCAAGCACCATGAGACAACTGGAATTTAAAAACAAGAAAAAGGAGTGTCCAGAGTGTAATGATTAAATTTTGAAAGGAAGTTAGAGTTAAACACATAATTTGGAAAGAACATGGCTTTTAAATGCAGTAAGTGTTAGCAAGTCACACAGGAAAGAGTGATCAGTGCTCTGGTTTCTGCCTTCAGAACTGGGGCTTATAATTTAGATCTGCTTACTAGTGAGAGATGGACAGACCTTGGATGAAATTGTAATTTTTTTAATGTCTAATATTTGTATTAAGCTAGTAGTGAGAAGGGTAGAATGTCTATGATCACGTGGGACCAGTCCTGACACTGTGAAGTGAATTCCCACTGGCTTGGGCATTAACTGCCTCTGAGATCATCCTGCTTTAAATAGTAAGACACAAAGTTAACCAGGTGGTAGTTGTTAAACCTAGCATGTATCAAACCTTAGCTTGCATCAAAAACACCTGAGGGACAGGGGTGGGTAGCCGTGGAGCAATGACTCAGTGATTAAGGGCACTTGTTGCTCTGACAGAGGACCTACTCTCAGTTCCCCACACCTGCATAGTGTCTCACAACCATCCATAATGCCTGACCCAGGAGATGCAATGCCCTCTTCTCAAACACACACACAAACATTTAACTGCAGGGATTGCTATTTCATGGGTCCAAGACCATCATATTGGGGAGCATGGCAGCAGGCAGGCAGGCATGGTGCTGGAGCAGTAGCTGAGAGTTTGTCTGATCCAAAGGACTAGGAAGAGAAAAAGAAAGAGAGAGAGAGAGAGAGAGAGAGAGAGAGAGATAGATATTATATAAGGTAAGGCTGGTCAAGTTATTGTGTCAATGTAACAGTTTCAGTGATGGTAGTGTCTTCTTATCCATTTACTTTCAGCAGTGGTACTCTTTGTTCCTGCTATTAAGGATGTGCCTTTTATTATTTTTTCTTTGTCAGTCTTGTTAAAGGGTCATGAATCATATTGGCATTTTTTTTTAAATCAGCCTTTTAGTTTTATTAAATGATGACATTCATAGTTTAAATTTCACTGATTTCCTTTCACCCTTTTTGTTTCTTTGAGGTTACCTTCTAAGTCTTATTTTTCCAATGTCTCCAAGGAGGAAAAGAGCTGATTTAAGAACTTTATTCTTTCTGAATGTTCATTGTCAACTGGTTCGTTCCATTGCTCAGTTTCCCTTGACCTTGGTGGTTCTTTCAGGTCCTTAGAGCAGGCTGCTGGGAGCTTTAAAACTGAAGCTCTTGGCTTAGGAGGAAGGATGTGGCAGTGGAAGAAGGGAGAGTCTTGTGTGGTCTGAGGAGGTTTGGCATCACGGCATCCGTACAGGGAGAGGAGACAGGGGGATCTAAAGGAAGTGAGAGATACTGGTCACTTGATTCTAAGACCTCTACTGTAACCACCGGAGAAAGTATCACAAAACAATTAAGCAAAAAGGAATGTAGCCAGACTATTCTTCTCAAGTATTTTTACTAAGGACACTGTAATGAAGTTCATGTTTCCTTAGAAAACAAGATGAACTTGAAGTACATACATTCTTATATGCAGACTGGAATTCTAACTGAAACACTTGGGAATTTAAAGGTGGCAGCATTACCAGAAATATGTTTTATTAATCTAGGTTAAAAAGGCTTTTACAAAGAAAAGGACCTTGTATACACACAGCCACACTGGAGCCTCCTGAAGTTGTCTCAATAGCAGTAGAAAGGAGGGGATTGTTTTGTATATAGTATTTCAGAATGTCCATTACAGATTTAGCATTAAAATGTAATGTAGAGGCCAATTTGCTGCCTGTCCCTGTGAATGGCCTTATTAATAAATAATCCATATCATTTAATTAGAAAAACTATAGTCAAGACGATAATGTAAAACATCTTAAAATAAGATGCCCCTTTGAAAGGCAGTGTACCGTATAGACCATGACATGTTTCAAGGCACAGGCCAAGAAGATTCTGTACTTTTCTACCACCTGACCCCTCTTACCCCCTCTCCTTGTAAAACATGCTATAAAAAAGCATTTCATGTTCAAAAAAAATTAAATAAAAAAAAAAGAAAAAAAAAGAAAGGTCATTGTCCTTTGTAAATGTTTTCTGATGACACTTCTACACAGGAAAGTTGTTTTTTAAGTGCACACACCCAACATCAATACAATCACTCCAGCAGTTTAAGCGTTTCAAAGGGTTGTGGTTCAGTTGTGAAGGGACCCTGGAAGGCTTGTGCCCTAAAGCACTTTTCAGAGGTGGGACTCTTAGAAACTGATGAGATGGAGCGCCTCAAACTGAAGCCTGGAACTCAAGTGAGCTACAGTGATAAAGGAAGAAACTGAGATGGAGACCTCTTCACGTTTTTCCTCCATGTCCAACCTTCACCTCACCCATAAGCAGTACCGGGCGATAAGAAGGCACTTCCGGTTAGACCCCAACCGGAGGGAGAAGACTCTGGAAGCCTTGGCTGATACACTCAACCTGAGAAAGAAACCTGTCAAGGCCTGGTTCCACATGATGCAGAATCAGAGGGTGCGCTACTTGCTTTATAAGATCTACAGGCAGCAGAGAATGTTGTGTCGCCAGTATATATCAAGAGCGACCAGGCAGACGAACCCCAAGGAGTCCTCTCAAAATGACCCTGGACTCCCAAAAGCTTTGGAAGCCTTGAAGAATCTCACACTCTCTGGATTTCAAAGCACAGTTTGCCCGTCACAGGATTGCTGACTTCAACTTATTTGTTGGGGCAGGGAACGATGGGATTTAAGTCGATGGAAGGTATATTAATAATAAAGTTTGCATTTATAGAAACTAAAAAAAAAGTAAAAAGAAAAAAAAAAGAAACTGATGAGATCCTGAAGGCTCTGGGCTAATCAATGGATTCACAAAGGATTTACATTTTGAAGGCATTAATGGGTAGTTATGGAAAATGAGATCTAGGGTCTGGGTAGTAGAAACAAATCACTAGAGGTCTTTCTTTAAAGAAAGGTATCTGTATGCACCCTAGACATACTGTACCCTTCCTTAGCCTACCTGACTTTTGTAGCAATGGGACTCTAAACTGTTATTCCCATGAGACTCATGTTGGAAAAGGGAAAAATCTGTGCCTGTTACCCACCAGAAGAAGAACTGTCTCCCTGAAAGAGATTTCACAAAGTTTAGACAACATAATGGACCACCTTGGAGAAGAGAATAGAGCCAAGATGAGTGAGTCTATACCTTGACTGCTTAGGTACATATTTATCTTGCCTTTTTATCTTAAACCTCATGACTACGGATGTTGAACATTTCTTTAAGTGCTTCTTGACCACTCAAGATTCCTCTGTTGATAATTCTCTGTTTAGCTCTGTACCCCATTTTTAATTGGGTTGTTTGTTTTTCTGAAATCTAACTTCTTGAGTTCTTTATATAGTTTGGATATTAACTCTCTATTGGATTCAGGGTTAGTGAAGATCTTTTCCCAATCTGTTTTGTCCTATTGACAGTGTCCTTTGCCTTACAGATAATTTTCAGTTTTATTAAGTCCCATTTATTAATTGTTGATCTTAGCACCTAAGCCATTGGTGTTCTGTTTAAGAATTATTCCCCTATGCCAATGTGTTCAAGGCTATTTCCCACTTTTTCTTCTATTATATTGAGTGTATCTTGTTTTATGAGGTCTTTGATCTACTCAGATATGAGCTTTGTGCAGGGTGACACATATGGATCAATTTGCATTCTTTTATATGCAGATCACCAGTTAAACAAGCACCATTCTTTGAATCTACTTTCATTTTTCCACTGTATGGTTTTAGCTTCTTTGTCAAAGATAAAAGGTCTATAGGTGTGTGGGTTTGTTTCTGGTTCTTTGAGTCTATTCCATTTATCTACCTGTCTGTCTATGTACCAGTACCATGCAGTTTCTATCACTGTTGCTCTGTAGTACAGCTTGAGGTCAGGGATGGTAATCCTCCTAGTTCTTTTGTTGTTGAGAATCGCTTTGACTATTCTATGTTTTTGTTGTCGTTGTTTTTACATATGAAGTTGAAAAACTGTGTTGAAATTTTGAAGGGGATTGCATTGAATCTGTAGAATGCTTTCGATAAGATGGCCATTTTTTGTTACTATGCTAATGCTACAGATCCATGAGTGTGGGAGATCTTTCCATCTTCTGAGGTCTTCAGTTACTTTCTTCAGGGACCTGAAGTTCTTGTCATACAGATCTTTCACTTGCATAGTTAGTGTTACACCAAGATATATTATATTTTTGTAGCTATTGTGAAGTGTGTTGTTTCCCTATTTTCCTTCCCATCCCATTTATCATTTGTATAAACAAAGGCTAACAGATTTGTTTGAGTTAATTTTATATCCAGCCACTTTGCTGAAATTGTTTATCAGCTATAAGAGTTCTCTGGTAGAATTTTGGAAGTTGCTTATGTATACTATCATATCATACACAAATAGTGGTGCCTTGGCTTCTTTCCTTCCAATTTATATCCTCTTGACCTCCTTTTGTTGTCTTATTGTTTCTCTAGCTAGAATTTTCAAGTACTATATTGAATAGATACAAGGAGAGTAGGTAGCTTTGTTTTGCCCCTATTTTAGTGTGATTACTTCAAGTTTCTTTCCATTTAATTTGATGTTGGCTGTTGGTTTGCTGAATATTGCTTTTATTATATTTAAGGTATATACTACGAATTCCTGATCTCTCCATGACTTTTAACATGAAGGGGTGTTGTAATTTGTCAAAGGCTTCTTTGGCATCTAATGAGATGATCATGTGACTTTTTTATTTGAGTTTTTATATAGTAGATTTTGTTGATCAATTTTCATATACTGAACCATTCCTGCATCCCTGGGATGAAGTCTATTTGATCATGATGAATGCTGCTTTTGATGTGTTCTTGGATTCAGTTTGCAAGAATTTTATTGAGTATTTTTGTATCAATATTCATAAGCAAAATTAGTCTGAAGTTCTCCTTTTTAATTTGGTCTTTGTATAGTTTATGGATCAGAGTAACTGTGGCTTCATAGAATGAATTAGGTAGTGTTCATTCTGTTTATACTTTGTGGAATAGTTTATGGAGTATTAGTATTAGCTTTTCTTTGAAGATCCGGTAAAATTCTGTACTAAAGCCATCTGGCCTGGGGCTTTTATTTGGTTGAGAGACTTTTAATGACTGCTTCTATTTCCTTAGGGGATATATGACTGTTTAGATAGTTCATTTGATCTTGATTTAAGTTTGGTAAATGGTATCTATCTAGAAAACCATCCATTTTGTCTAGATTTTCCAGTTTTGCCAAGTATAAGCTTTTGTAGTAAGATCTGGTGTTTTTTTTTTTTAATTTTCTTGGTTTCCGTTGTTATCTTTCTCTTTTTGTTTCTGATTTTGTTAATTTGGATACTGTCTTTGTTGGTTTGGCTAAGGGTTTATCTATCTTGTTGATTTTCTCAAAGAACCAGCTCTGGGTTTTATTGATTCTTTGTATAGTTCTCTTTGTTTCTAATTGGTTAATTTCATCCCTGAGTTTGATATTTCCTGACATTTACTCCTGTTGAGAATATTTGTTTTTTTTTTTCATTCTAGAGCTTCCAGGTGTGCTGTTATGTTGCTAGTCACTTGGTAATAGCCTTAGACACTTGGAAATGCAAATCAAAATGACTCTGAGATTCCACCTTACACCAATCAGAATTGCTAAGATCAAAAACTCAAAGTGACAGCACGTGCTGGTGAGTATGTGGAGAAAAGGGAACATTCCTCCATTGCTGATGGGATTGCAAACTAGTACAACCACTCTAGAAATCAATCTGGTGTTTCTTCAAAAAATAAGAAATAGTTATACCTGAAGACTCAGCTATACCACTCCTGGGCATATACCCAAAAGACGTTCCACCATACCACAAGGACGTGTGCTCCTTATGTTCATAGCAGCCTTATTCAGAAACTGGAAGCAACCCAGTAGTTCCTCAACCAAAGAATTGATACAGAAAATGTGGCTCATTTACACAATGGAATACTATTTAGCTATTAAAAACAAGGATGACACTGGACAACGACAGAGGGACCGGAGCCATTACAAGGTCCCCTTCAATTACTGGAGATCAGGCCTCTAACCCTGCCTTCGCAAGATTAGAATTACCACAGCCCTTCTATACTTAGAGAAGGGAGGAGATGTCAAGGGCAGCCCTCTTACACACTGAAGGCCTAAAATCAACCATAGGCCTAAAATCTGCAATAGGCCTGCCATACATGTATACTAACACCAAGTCTTGGGTCTCAGTGGAAAAACATTGAAACAGATGGCTATAAGCTAATGTAAACAGGCAGCTTTTGTGGAAATCTACAAGCCTGAGTAGTCATAGACTTTGTAAATAGGTAGCCTTGGCAGACAATACCAACTTAGATAAGGTCAAGCGAGTCATAGGCAGAGTCATTGTAACTTGTCCCCTGAACCTTCACCCAGCTGATACCCGGTTCTGAAGATATCTGTATTCCCCCTGATCACCCACACTCCAGTGTCATTCCCTTCCCCACATCCTGCCTCTCTGTGTTTATAACTCCTGTGTGAATGAATTACAATTTGAGAAAAAATAAATTATAAAAAAAAACAAGGATGACATTAATTTGCAGGCAAATGGATGGGACTAGAAAATATCATCTTGAGTGTGGTAACCCAGACCCTAAAGGACCAAAAAGGCATGATATGTGCTCAGTAATAAGTAGATATTAGCCAAAAGAACAGAATTGCATGATACACCCCACAGACCCTAGGAAGTTAAAGAAGAGAGAAAGCCCAGGTGAGGATGCTTCAATCCCACTTAGAAGGGGAACAAAATAATCATGGGAGACAGAGGCTGGAAGGAACCTGGGTGGAAGAGGGGAGAGGGAGGGGAAAAGGGAGGCAGGATCAGGTAAGGAGTAAACAGGAGAGATGCCCAGAGCACTGGAACAATCATGGAAATATGTGGCTGCCAGGTGCACAGGGTAGGGGTGGCAGGTGGGCGTGATGGGAACCTCTAGGAAATCCCAGGGACCTGAGATATAAGAGACTACCAGGACTCAATGGGTGTGCCCTTTGAGCCAAAATGCCCAACAGTGGGGAGAGATAGAACCTGAAGAGACCACCTCCAGTAGTTAGACAGGGCCCCCACTGGCGGGATGGAGACACCAATTCACCTTCAAACTTTTTGACCCAGAATTGTTCTTATGTATGAGAAATGCAGATGCCAAGCTTCAGAGGACATTGTGCAGGTGGGGAAAGGTAGGGGGTAAGGGTAAGGGCGAGGGTCCTGGCTTCTGGCATCTCCCCCTTCTCTGTTTAGTTAGAGAAGGCGTCTTATGTTCAATCCCAACTATGTGAGTTTTGAATTTGGATGTCTAATTATGGGGGGTCTTAGACAAGTTCACAACCCCAAAACACTGATGTGAGACGAGTCACATCGATGGTTGAAGGCTTTAGGCTGTTGACGATGGGCAATGTCAAGGGACTCTGATGTGGGTGAAAGGAGGGTGAGAGCCCTGTCTTAGGCCATGTAGGCTGCACCCACTCCCAGCACCACGCACTCCTTTTCGGCTGCATTGGGTGGGCCCCTGGGAAGTGGACCTACAATAATCCCGTCATTGGGCTAACTCACAGCCATCCTAGTCTCTTGTAAATGTTCAAGTTACTAACCATTTGTCAGTTTGGGGTGTAATATTGTCATAAAGGAAGGCTCCCCAATGTTAGCGGCCATATCAAGGGTGGCCTTGGTTTAGGAAAAAGCCAATTTTTGTTGTGGTGATCAAGAGGCCAAGCTCTCTAGCGAGAGAAATGAGGGCAAAGCCAGGCATACCAGGAACCCTTCTGGAGGGCATGGAAGTCTAGGGGTCGACCGTAGGGGGAGACAGGGGAGCTGACAGCTGTGTCAGTCTCCTGCGGAGTCACTTCTGGATCCTCTGCAATTTTCAGCTGATGGTAATGAACTTCAACTGCCTTCTTGATGGCAGCATCAACCTGGTTCCGTGGACGACAGGTCACGGAAGCTTGGCAACTGCAAGATCCTGCTTAGCAACTGCAGATAGACTCAAAGCAGAGTACCATGTCTTCTTAAGAATAGCAGGGAGACCATAACTCAAGCAGTGTACCATATCTTCTGAAGAACTGCAGGTAGATCATAATTCAAGGCAGTGTACCATATAGACCATGACATGTTTCAAGGCACAGGCCAAGAAGATTTTGTACTTTTCCACCACCTGGACCCTCTTACCCCCTCCCCTTGTAAAACATGCTATAAAAAAGCATTTCATGTTCAAAAAAAAAAAAGAAATTAAAAAAAAAGAAAAAAAATAAAAAAATAAAAAAAAAGCAAAATAGTAATAGTAATAATAGTAATAATAATAATAATAATCCTGAGAATTTGACCCACAGCTAAACCTGAGTACTAGGAAGGAACCCACAGCTTGTCCTTGGCCAGAGTTACTCCCTAGCTACTTCCTAGCAACGGTCAATCAATGATTAGTCTGATTGTTTCAGATATACTTTCAGAATGTTCATGGTTGTATAGGGTCTTGCTTCAGACACCCACCTCTCAGCCTACAATAGATATTCAGTTAGATGCTTGCCACACTGGATAACCCCTCCATTAACCCCTCCCTTGCTTGCCATTTCCTCTAAAACCGTGTTCCAATGAGAGTTCAGGGTTGCTTAACCAAACAGTCCTGTGGGTCGGCAGTGAGTAAGCCCAAACCCTAGTTTATAATAAAGAGACCCTATTGTGATTAAAAAAAAAAAAAAAGAAATGCAGAGACAAAAATGGAGCAGAGACTAAAGGAAGGGCTGATCAGTGACTGGCCCAACTTAAGATCCATCACATGGGCTGGCAAATCCTGACACTCTTACTGTTACTATGTTGTGCTTACAGACAGGGGTCCAGCATGACTGTACTTGGAGAGGCCCCACCAGCACCTGACTGAAACAGATTCAGATACTTATAGCCAGGCATTGGACTGAGGTCAGGGACCTCTATGGAGTAGTTAGGGGAAGGATTGAGGGAGCTGAAGGAGATGGGAACCCAATAGGAATTCCAACAGTTTCAACTAATCTGGACCCCTGGGGGCTCCCAGAGACTAAGCCACCAACCAAAGAGCATACACAGGTTGGTCAAAGGCCCTCAGCACATGTGTAGCAAAGGACTACCCTGTCTGTCTGAAGTGGAAGAGGATAATCCTGTAGAAATTTGATGTTCCAGGGAAAGGAGATGTGTGGGGAGGGGGGGAAGGAGGGAGGGTTAGGAGAAGGGATGAATGAAGCAGTCTCTCAAAGATGAAGGGAAGTGGGGAGAGGTGAAAAACTCTGGGAAGGAGGGACTGGGGGCAAAAAATAAAGCATGTAATGATCAAAAAATAAAATAAAATAAAATAGGGCTGTCAATCAAAAATAGATAGATAGATAGATAGATAGATAGATAGATAGATAGATAGATAAACATAAACCTCATGATAAGACTCTGAGGACAGATTTAAGGGAGCCTTTGGACCTCTTTATTTGTTCTGCTTCCCAATGTGACACACTGACTAAATCTCCTTTCTCTGCTTTCACTATCCCTTGTCTGTTTAATGGGCTTGATGGGGACAAGCAGCTGAGCCTAGCTTGTTAGAGCTGCCAGAACCCAAGCCACACAGCTACTCCATTAACATGTCTTACCATCCTACCCCCTTTTCTTCCAACATCTCTGCCTCCTTTTCATGATACCATGAGCCACTCTTACTGACAAGTTCCCTGCTGTTATGATCTGCCTCATCCAGCACCCAAGCACATTTGGACAGCAATAATTGGATTCAAAGGTTTGGGATTCAAAGGTAAGTCATGAAGGACATGAAGAAAGAGCGAGATGTGGGAAATACTGGAGGAGAGAGCCAGAATAAGAATGGGGTGAATAGTGTAGTGTGTGTGTGTGTGTGTGTGTGTGTGTGTATGTATATAAAATCCTCAAAAAATAAATGAGAAATATTATAAAAATGGAATGAATAGAATTCAAAGAAATCAACAAAGAATAGCAAAGAATCAACGAATCTAGGCACAGCTAGCCTAGGGAATTGGAGAACCCACATTCTGATCTGAAAAATAAAGTTCACTCATAGCTAACCTTGAAGATGACACCTGTATCAACCAGAAAAACCAGAGGTGTTCACATCTCTCCATTCCTATTTTAACCTGCTGTGCTAACTTAACTAAAACACAACCTAATAAGATTGATCCATAAAGACTAGCCTCCTAGGTCCCAGAATATGGTAGAGACAGCAAATTGCAGAAATTGGGTGACTAGACAAATGAAAGCATGGAAAAGAGATACACACAATTAAAATATGTTTGCCAGGTGGTTTATAACTGAAATGTATCCGGTCACCATGTGTAGGTCGATCTTTGGCTACTATATGGGTTCTCTTTATATAACTACCCTTCTCTGCCCTTATCCCTTCCAACTCCCCAACACTAGATGAGAGAGAAAGAAGATTAGAGGGGAAAGGCAGTATTGATCTCATTAGACTACTTCTTGCTGATTAGGGACATCAAGTCCCTTGAGACAAGTTACGCTTCGTTAAGATATCTTAGCAACCAGCAACCACAGCAGCAACAACAGCAACACCAAGACATCCTTGCAACTCTTGAAGCTCTAGTATTTTTATACCCTCTTAACCCAGACTTCCAAATGTCATACTCTTACAAAACCATCTGCAGCTGGCAAAATCACACCTCTGCTAGAGCACTAGGGAAATCATAGTCAGCTGCTATGGACAATCTAAATCAGCCCCATATTCCACACCTGAGATCAAAACATAAACCTATAACATTTCTGTATTTTTAAAGAAACCAAATTCTCACTATATCCATACTCATTGATACTAATGTCTTTTCCTTGGGAAGGTAGATCTAACCCGACAGTGATAGCTAATGCCTATAATCCCGGCACTTAAGAGACTGAAAGATCACTTCAATTTCAAAGTCAGCATGAGCTAGAGTGAGTGCCAGGCTAGCCTGAGCTGCAATTAGAAATCCAAGTTCAGAAAGTTGATGACAGGAGAGCTTCTACTCTTGTAGAACACAGCACAGAAACACTACCTGCTCTTCATTCATCATCTTCGCTGGTTGGGTTTGGAGTTAGGACAGCAAGACACAGGACAAAATGAAATCCCACTGGTACAATTGGATCAGGAAAACTAAGAGGAGCTAAATGCTTCAATGATTTCAAGTGCTTGAGGCTTTGAGTGGTTCATTGGGAAGGCAAATGGAGATCATTCTGAGTCCTTGTCTTTTTCTATTGTCCTTTGATCACAATCCCACTAATGAGATGAAGGACTGCTTCTGTGAAATGAAGATTCAAGCATGGTTAAAGCAACTACATTATGTTTCTTTAATACAGGTGCTTCACAAAGTTGCTACCTTTAAATCCCTTGGGTTTCAAGCAGGAACAAAGACTCAATGGTCTTATTCACTATGGAAACCTGGGAATTCACACATGTGGCAACTATTTTTTACTAAGTGAACAAGAAGGTAACATGCTACTATGCAGACTATTTCACCTTAATTTGAATAAGCTTTGCATCTAACATCTTAGCTATTGCCTATGTTGAGGGAGACCATCTAACTTTTTACTTTTAAGTCTCTTTGGGATAAAAGAAGTCCTTTCTGGGTTGGCAAATCATGAGAAATAGTATATCTTGAACTATTTTGGAAAGTGTTAGTCAACTTTCTATTACTAAAGTAAAGTGCTTAGACAAAGGTTGCTCTGAATCACAGTTTGGAAGGCTACAAATAGTTTATGATTGATTGGCTTTTGTCTTGGGTCTGAGGTGAAACAATACATTATGAAAAGAAAAGGAAGAGGAGGAGGAAGAGGAAAAGGACCAAAGTCTCATTATCCCTTGTGAACACGTACCTCCAAGACTTAAAGGCTCCTCACAAGTCTCCACTTTTGTAAAGGTTCTCCTACCTCCCAAAGTCAATATTGCAGCTCCCACTCTTCAACACAAATGACCCATGTATAACCCATAAGCACTGCAGCACTCTAAACCATAGAGATTATACTCGTACTTGTGAAACCTGTTACTGTGGTGGTTGATTTTACATGGTAAATTGGCTAGATTACATGTAGCTTAGAAGCGAGTAGGACATTATTTCTGGGGAAGTCTCTGAGGTGGTTTCTATAATAGGTAGGCACTTGAATCAGCAGAATGAATACTTCTCTTGCCCAATATTAGTGGATTTCATTCAATCTTGAGGTCTTAAATGGACTAAAGGCACAGAGAAAGAAGGTGTGATTCTTGTTTGAGCTTGCACAGTCATTTTCTTCTCTCAGACACTGGTACTCCTGGTTTCTGGACCTTTAGCCATGAACTAAAATACCCATCATCCTCTAGCAGTTCTCAAGCCTTCAGGCTCAAGACATGATAATATCAGCAATATAAAAACAGCTCAAATTCCCTTGTATCACACCAACTAATACAGATTTTGGTTCCCTGAATGGGGTTGTTGATTAAAATATCAGGGCATCATTGGAACTAAGTAATGAGTAGAGACCAGAAGGGTTTAGATAATTATGCTAAAAAGAAATATACATTGTCATAAATGGTCCCAAGAGGATATTATGGAGAGTCCAACCCCCCAAAAAAGAGACTGTGAAATTAATTACAATTTTAGAGATATATAGATGGTCAGAAACAGAAATAACATGGATGGTAAATTCTATCCTGATGAGGTCTCATGGAATATGAAGTGTTTTTTAATTTAATATTGTAGAATGGATTGATTATGTTTGTGGAAGACTGAACTTGTGCACATTGAAATTGGAAGTTTCAAATCAAAGTATTTAGAGTGAAGCTTTACTTTTCTGCACATGATAAAATATAAAGATAGACCGAGGATACAAAGAGGTTTCTACTGGTTACTTTTCTATTGCTGTGAGAGATTACCATAGCCGAAACAAATTATAGGAGAAAAATGTTTGTTTTCAATTACATCTCCAGAGTAGATGCAGCCCATCATGGTGGGGAAGGTATGACAGCAGCAGAGGCCAGCCTAATGGTCCAAAAGCAGAGGGATCATATTTTTTCCACATACAGGAAGCAGAAATAATGGACAGGAGGTGGGGCAAGGTTATAAGCCTTCAAAGCCTACTTTATACAGGTTCCAGAACCTTCCTGAATATCATTACCAGCTGGAGACCAAGGGTTCAAATGCACAAGCCTATGGGGGCCATTTCTCATTCAAACCACACAAGGTACAATGATAAATTTTCGATAAAAAAGGAGAACTTAAAAGTGTGGACAATTTTATGTGCAATATTGGAAGAAAGGAGAAAGCTATAGAAGAGTCAAGGCAATGCTTTGAACCAATTTGAGAAAGTCATGGGCTTGGATCTGCCATTTCAATGAAAGCTGCTCTAGTCATCAAGCCATTAAGTAAATAACCTGGTGACCTGAAGCCAGGATCTCTAGTCCAAAACAATGATAAAAATAATCCCAAAAAAATCCTATTCACAAAACATCAGGGATGCCTTTCCATCACAGGCCAGGATTTTATTTCAAAAGTCTAGAGATAAAACTATTTTAAATGCAAGACCACTGGTGACCAACATCACCTCCATAAGAGACTGTATTCTCCAATTCTCCATGGCCCTAACTTTCCCATGTGTGGATCCCATATACTGCACTCAACAAAACATCACTATCTCAACCTAGGTTCCAGAAGATGCTACTGGACTCTATCAGGTCCATACCAGGTAAGACAACAGAGTTGTCAATGAGACAACTAACCTACTGTGTCCATCACTTTTCTAGTTGACATGAGGGGGCACTACTGAGTTGAAGAAAATTATCTTCAAGATTATAGGTTTAAGGCTGCTAGCCATATCACCATTAAATTTTAGATACAAACATGTTTTGATTTCTTGATTTTACAACTGGAGAAAAATGTGTTTCACAGTTGATCTTGATTCTCATCTATATCTGTTTAGACTGCATTTAGATAAGATTTTGGACTTTAAGCTTTTGATTTGACACAGGAAATGATTATGTGATAATGAGATGAAATGAGGATATCATGTGTGTAGGAAAAACATGAAATTTGCAGGGTCAGAGGTAAAATGCAATGGACCGAATATGCCTCTTCTAAATTCATAGGATAATATTTTAATTTCACATGTGTTAGAAAAGGAAGTGACTCCTTTGAGACGTGATTATGCCAAGGTGAAGTTGCCCCCTTTCATTGGAATGCCTGCACATCTGGCAGAGAATTAATAATATCCAGAATACATAAAGAACTAAAAAAAAAAAAATGTCAGATAAACAGAAACCATGCAAAAACTGAGCCTGGATCTGAACAGAGAGTTCTCAATAGAAGTAATTAGCAAAAGCAATTAGTGAAATACAATTCAAAACAACTATGAGATTTCATCTTACTGGAATCAGAATGGTAAAGATAACGAAACAACGTACAAATGCTGAAAGGGACATGGAGAAAGGAGAAACCTCATTCACTGTTGGTGGGACTGCAAACTGGTCCAGCTACTCTAGGCATCGTTGTGTATATTCTTCCAAAAGCTAAAAATGAATGTACCGTATGAACCCCACTTGGCATATGCCCAAAGAATCCAACAGCCTACTTCCCAGATATTTACTCAGCTGCGTTCATTATCGATCTATTCAGAATAGCCAGAAAATGGGAAAAACATAAATATACTTTCACAAATAGATAATAGAAATGTGGTCCATATAAACTATGCTACAAGGGAAAAATATAAAATCATGAAGCCCTCAGGTCAATGGATGAAACTTGAAAATATCATCCTGAATGAGGTATTATAGACCCAGAAAGAAAAATATTGCATGTTCTCTCTCATCTGAAATTACTCTTTCTAAGTCTTTAGATTCGAGTACATAACCTGGACTAATCATAGAAATTAGGAAAATAAAAAGAGACCATACCGGGGAGGGGGAACAATCAAGACGGAAATAGCAGAATACACATATTCCAAAGTATGAGTAGGAAAAATCTCAGGGGGATTCTAACTAGGGAGTGGAGAAGGAGATAAATACAAAAGGGAGGAAGAGGGTAAAATAATAAGATAATCTAAAAAATTCATAAGGAATTACTATTATCTACCTAAAATATATCATATATATGTATATATATATACACATATATACAAACATACATACACGTGTGTGTGTGTGTGTGTGTGTGTGTGTGAGAGAGAGAGAGAGACAGAGAGAGAGAGAGAGAGAGAGAGAGAGAGAGAGAGAGAGAGAGAGAAAGAGAGAGAGTTTAAATGAAATTTTCCTACCTGAGCTGATAGTGCGCCATCCAAAAGACCATCTAATAAAAATCCCAATACCCAGCACAAGAGATTCTCTTTTGTATTGTTGGTCAGTATTGTCTAAGAGAGTTTCTATCTAAGGCACATATAGGGTATTGATGTTGCCTTAGGTTTTCTCTTAGAAATTGAAGGTAACCTCCCATTGAAGAAGACACCCTGTACTTCAGATATAGGGCCCTGAGGCTCTTAGATGGATCTGACCTGAAAAAAAATACTCCTGGAATTCTACATTTTGTGACAACAGAAAGCACCATGCAAACTCCTTATGAAGGGAATAAATCAACAGTCCTTCTCAGCTATAACACTTATAAACTACAACAACAACTAGCATGACATGATAACCTGTAGGGTGCAGTAATGACAGGCATACCTTGGTGGTAACCAGCAGTTCTCTAATTGCACTTAAGATGCACTCAACAAGAAGGATAATATGCCTTGAACTCAAAACCTAGCCAATGATCCAGGGCCAGTGAAATCATGGATCTTTGAAGAGAATCTACAACAACCATTTTATTGAACAAGCATAATCTCTAATTATATTCTGAGTATTTGTCCCTATGCCTCCAGATAAGTGTGGTTTTATTCCTTCCAAGGAAACTTCTCCTTGCAACAGATAGAGATTTCAAGTACTCATTTGAGTTGAAATAGCAAATAAACAAAAATGCACAGGACTGTATCCTAATAGTATTTATCTGTCCACGCTGTAATTTATAGTTTCTATATATAATTTTCACATATAAGGAAATGTAATTCATTTAATTTTCCCTAATTTCTAAAAATGTGAATAACATTCTAAGTTCATGAACCACCCCAAAACAGGCAAATGGAAGAATTATCCCTAAGCGATAGTTGCCCAATACCTGGTATCAACTGAACTATATGCAGTATTCTTTCTCTAAGCACCACATGACAGGGTGATATGGAGAGTGATTACAGTTTATGTTTATAAAATTTTATGTTTATTGTATGACTGAAAGATATATGTATTATGTGTGTGTGTGTATGTGTATTCTTTGTACACACATATATATATATTCTTTGGCATCTAAGTGTTGCCATTAAAATATAAGATTAGAAATAAAGGAGAATCTAACTTTTCCTTTATCTGTGTCATTTTTCTATTATCAATTATATATAACTCTTATAAAACTGAAATAATAAAGTATATATAAATATCAAAAAGACACAGACATGTCACTAGATATACTCAAATACTCTGAATCAGTCCATTTTTGTGCCTATAGTGATATACCTGAGGTTGAGAACTTTATAAAGAAAGGGAGGTTCATTTATCTCAAAATTCTCCAGGCCTAAGGGTGTCTGCTCAGCTCTGGCTAACACTCTCTTGGCTGTCATGCATTGTGGCATTTGGCATCATATTGAAAGTACAGATAATGGAGATACCATATGGTAAACTAGAAAGTAAGAGAGTTTAAGGAGACAGGCGAGCCTTTTTCAACAGCCTCCCATGATAATTAACCAATGTCCCACAAGAAAAATGTCCACTCCATCTGAAGGCATTTTCCATGCTTAACTAAATCGTTGAGCCGCACACTGTATTTCTCACTCAAATTATATCTGGAGTGGTAATGGCTACTGCATAGCTTGCTGGTGTACATTTAGGTAGCTCCAGTTGGGTAGCTTACTGCCCTTTTTTGCTGTTCTTATGTTAGTATGCATTGGATGTATTCAGATACCAACTTCTCAGTAGTGAAGTTGCTATATAAAAGATATAGATACTGTTGGTTTTAATGGATGCAACACTAAGTTGAAAAAGACATAAAAGTAGAAAGAGACATAAAAGCATGCCGAGTGGATATCACTTAAAAAAAATGTGAACTAATTTCTTCTCACTGAGTTTACCTCTTAAAGATTTCACAGCATGTTACAAATTGGAGACCAAGGAATCTCATTAACCTCTGAGGAAATATACCCAACCCACAAGACTAGCTACAACTGGCTCTGTCACTAAAGTTTTGATATTGATATCCATTTCATCTAAGCAGTCTATTTCACCTAACTGCAAAGATTAGGGGCAGAGCAGAGTGTCTCTCTACCCCTGAAGATACTGGTGCTTGCCTTTATAGTGTTTCTTCTAAGTCGCCCTTTAAATGAATGAGTGTGAATGGTTAAACCTTATCTGGCTTCTTCACTACATAACAACATTTTCCAAACTTTTTCATTCTGAACACATTTAATACAGCTTGCCTTCCAGGAGGGAGCAGTTATATTACACAACATGGGTAATAACTCTTCCAAACTTATAGGCATATACCCAAAATAAGCCTCTCATTTCTATATAGTTTCTATATATTAGACAACCAAACCTGATGTTACAAGACTGTAATCCTGCCTGAGGAAGGACTCAAATGGAAGCTGAAGGAGGAGGATCACAAGTTCAAGGGTAGCCTAGGCAACTGAAGGAAACAATGCCTCAAAATATAAAAGTAAAAGTAAGACTGTGTATAAAGCCTAAGAGTAAAGTCTTATCTGGAAAGTATAAAGCTCTTTACTCATCTCCCAGTCCTGCGTGTGTAGGGAATAAAAGTAGAACACACATGTTCAACTTTTAGTACTATGCAATCTTTTAGTAGTATGTAATAATAGTTTGGTTCTGGCTTTAGTTCTGGATCTGTCAAGAAACTTCAGCACACTATTAGCCATGTCTACCAAAAGTCCTGACTATTTCCATAGGATTCATTGCCAGAGATACTCAGGTGACATACATCTTGGATCCTTCCATTGATCTACCCTTAATGATATGGAAGCTCCCAGCTCCATGAATGAGGGCAAAGAGAAGACAGAAGCAGTTTGTAATGCCTTGCGTAGCCTACTATTGGGACTCACACACTCTTGATAGCCCATTGATTGCCAGTAAGTGAGCAGAAGAGTGGACAGGCTACATGCAAGGACCAGGAAGTGAGAACCAATGGCTGCATCAGAATACCTACAGTAGCTCCAAGGTATTTAAAGAGATAACCACAGACTTCACATACATCTGACTGCTAGCCATCTTTACAAATGGAACTCTGGTTAAATTATTTGAATTTTGTACAGAGCTGTGCTGTAAGAAAAAAATCTCAGTTATATTAAAAGCATACTTAACTATAACTTGTCAAATATTTGACAATCAACAAATCCGTGCTTTTAAAACAGCCAGAGAACACAGCATATTTTATACAAGCAAATTACCTATCAGTATAAGCTACATGCTCAAGTGAATAAATACAAGAAGCAAGGTATTAGATGGAGGAAAAATTGTATTGTAAAAGTGAACTGCATGAGCTTATTATTTCCCTGACAAAGTCTGCTATAGCACAGGAGGACAGAAATCCATTTGGTAAAAAATCAGGTTATTAAACCTAATATATAGAATATCGTGTCAGAAAAGAAATGTGTGCACCTGGAAAAAAAGACTAGAAGTATTTACATCAACATGTGCCATGCTCTCCTAACTGTCCAGGCTAGGCTGCATTGCTTTCCTTATTCATCATGTGTTTTTATTTCTGGTGTGTGAAAAGTGCATGTAACAGTCACATCAATGAAAAGAATACTCATAAAATTCCTGTTATCTTTTTTTTTAATCTGGTTCACATAAAGATATTCCTGTTCCTTTTGGAAAATTTTATTTGCCACATTTTATTTGCATTCTTCCAAATACAGAAGACATCAGACATCTGCTTTGGCATTTACTCTAAGACTATTGGAAGCTAATTGTGAGTATGTGAAATAAGATGGGAATTTCATTTATATTAGCTCACTTTTATGTTCAATGTGGTCAAAGGTAGAGGTCTGCCTCTTTCTGGTCCATAAAATATGGATTGCTATTTCCAAAGTACATCAGCAGCAATAATAGCCACTCCCATTTAAACAGTCATATAATCTTATGAAATATCGACATGATAAAAACAATATAACCAAAAAAGAACAACAGGGCATGCATTTTATTGACAAATAAATGCATGGAGTTAAATTGCTCATAACACATTTATACCTGATTGACATGTTATCCAAAAAAAAATATAGAAATCGAAGCCTTCTGAGATCAATAATTTCAAAATAATTTTCAGCATGGATAAAAATACAAATTCAATCTACCTGTTTCATATTGGAGCCTGTGCCACCTTGACAGTCACATTTTATGGCAAACTGTACTTTAATTTTATATTCAAACCTGTTCTGGGTTTTCTTTGAGAATTCACTTTTTAATATATGATACTTCCTGGCTCAAGTCAAGCTTTATTCACTTCTAGATACTTTGGGAAGATAAATAACTGACATCCTCCGCCATTCATGAGTGACATACTGCCTGTAACGTATGAAAATAAAGCAGGTAGCCAGAGATATAGACTTGTTTTAGAAATAAATATGTATCATATGTATAAGCAATAAAATAACAGCGAGGTAGATATTGTCATAAAATGCTTTCCTATTTTACTGAGAATAAAGTATGTCAGGTGATATATTGTGAGGGCATATATGTTTAAAGAATCAAATACTTTCATTGTTATGCAGAATCTAAGCACGAGTACGCGTAAAACATAGGAGTTAACTGACGTGTTAGTCTTATTGCAGACTGAAGCTTTTAGTTCACATCCACCATGAATTAATTCTCTTTGTGACTAAAACATTGTAAGTTATCACAAGCATGATTAGAATGAAAATACAACATGACCAGCAAAAGCATGTCTGTGGAAGACTTAATAGTTTTTACAATTCATAGATTATGATCTATGTGAGCATTTTCAAGCAACCCCAGTGATCTTTTCTAGGTACCAAGAACTCTTCCTACCTCTTCAAGAATTTCATTAGTTCTTGTAACTCATTGACAAGGCAGAAAACACTATCTACAAAGTCCCGAAGAAAGCATGTCAGACTGAAGCCCAAACCATGACTCTTAACTCCTTTACCTCAGGAAATTAGTTAAATTGTATATTTAGATCTGAACAAGGAAATAAATATATTCTTCTGTCTATTCTCAATATATACTAAATCACTGGAAGACAAAAATCAGTTGCCCTATAATTTCATTCATTTCTGACACTACATGGAGATACTGTCTGATCCAATAGTTTGTAAAAGCATTTGGTCCCACAGAATTTTCTCCCTTTTGGTGTCGGTGGCAAGTCTAGGCTGTGACCTATATAAACTGATTAAAATTTACAGATTCCCAGGAGCCCCCACCCAAACAAATTGGTTTGCTTGCTAGAATTTTTCAGAGCACTTGTAAAGCAATGTCTTTGTTTTTTTTTTACATACCTGTAAAAGGGTGTAAATCAGACATAGCCAGATAGAAGAGATGTCTAAGGCAGTATATATGAAACAGGTAGAGTGTCCACACTATAACTTCAAACCAACCTCCATTGTAGAGTAATCCAGAAGCTTGCTGCATGCTATTCCTTTGATTTTTCTATAGAATCCTCATTGCACAGGTAAGATTGATACTAGGCATCGGCCTTCAGTGAGCAACTCAACTCCAGCCCATGTCCCATGATGACATCTAAGACCCCTCATTCATGGTTACCAGCTCTTAGTTTGCAAAAAGACACTTGTCATTTCAGATACTTTAAAGAGGTTTAAGAAGCTGTGTGCTATGAAAAGGGGACAGAAAATAAGACTTACTATATCACAACATCACAATAAACAACATATTTGTTTCTCTTAGTTATTCTCAGATGAAAGTATTAATACACACCAGTCACTTGGTGGCAAACTCTAACCCTAAAGACAGAGACAAACTGAGAAGAATAAAATTGTCTCAATACAAACCATCTGACAAGGTTAGTTTCAAATCAATCATCTCTGTATGCTCTAGATCTGACTACAAGCAAGGTAGCTATAGTGGTGGTTACAGGTTGGAAACTAGATTATCTCAAGATAGCCAAACCCTATGTGTTGTTTGGTGTACACAGAAGTAACTTTCCCTGGCAAAGATATAACCAATCCCAATGTGGCCATTTCATTGTCCTAAGTTAATAAGGGTTTTTAACTGGCAACGGGATCTAAGGGTAAGTCTAATGGTTACAGCTTTGCTCCTAACAGCATAGTAAAAACAAACAGAACTAGAAGCCTCTTCTAGCTATTGCATTGACTATGTAGAAGGAAACAGTCCATGATGACATCTAAGTTTCTCATGGATCCTGTCATACTACCAGAATTGGAGCTTCCCAATCTTATGGCTCTCCCACTAGATGAGATAACATTCACTCTTTTATAAAATAGGTTTTTTTTAAATATAGATTTTTATTACTTGCTTCTAAAAGCATCATACCTTTCCCAGTGGTTACCAAGTAGCTGGTACATACTCGAGCATTCATGATTCATGATTCCAGTGTTTGTACTTGTAGTGACAAACTCTGAAAACTACCAGATCCTCTCATTCAGGCCTATGGATCGAACGTGGTATTTCATGTTACCCAAGGACTAAGAAAGAATTTGCAATGACTTGTGTTGATTGTCAACTTGATAGAACCTAGACTCATCTATGGGATGAGCCTTTTAACATGCCTTTGGGAGTTTATCTTGATTGCATTAAAGGAGAAAGGCAGACATGCCCACTCTGTTGGCACCATTCCATGGAAGAAATTCCTAAGAGTTTAAGTGGCAAAATGGAGCTGACCAGCAGCAAGCATCATAGTTCTCTGCTTCTCATTTTTAGATAACAAGTGACCTCTTTGTCATTATTGACTGTACCCTTGAACAGTGATCCAGAATTAACCTTTTCTTTCTTAAGTTGCTTTTTTCAAAGAATTTTATAAAAGCAACAGGAAAAGAAACTATGATAGAAGTCTTGAGTCCATAGAGTTCTTGAAGACAGAAGATTGCTATCATAAAGACTCATCCATTTACATGGTCCAAGGATTTCCAAGCTAATGCCCAAGAGCCTAATGAAAACTGCTAGCTAGAATACATACATCTGCCATCTCCAAGTGGGTCTGGTTTCCTCAAAATATGTTGACTGGCTTCCATGAACAAGAAGCACATCCACACAGAAGCAACATCACCTTTGGGGTAGTAACTCCAGAAGCTACTCATGGTCACCTACACTGAATTCTATAGCTTAAGGCAGTCACCCAGTTCTGCCCAGTTTCAAGAGGAGGGAATAAGGAAGATGTCATTATCACATTATAAGAATAGCATGCAAGATGGGATGTATATTTGTATGGACAAGTTTGGAAATGCAAGCTGCCACAGTTTGCTTTAGGCCACAATCATTCCCATCCCCTAGCACATGCAAAATCCCTGCCTGAAATCCTCATGTCGATTACAGAATCAGCTCAAAGTCCAGGAACTTGTCATTTGAATCTGGTCCAGGAGCAGATGACACTCCTCAGATATACTTCCTTAACTCTACCCCCGTAGCTATAACATAGCCATCTTAAGACTGTGAACCAAACAGATTAAAGAATTTCTATTCAAAATGCATCTAACATTCAATACTAGGGCGTACATGAAACTTGTTAAGCATGGTTGTACCTTCAAAGTGGGGGCATGAAATCACAGTTTCTTCACCATTTCAAAACAGTTATAAAGTTGGACCAGGTATCTGTGTTGCCAGCTCACTGATAAGAGCTTGGAAATTTGGTTTGTACAATAGCTCATGATTGGATCCTTTAGTCAAAATTCTTTGTCTATACATTGTAGCCCATAATAGCAACTGACCAGTTTTTTCTGTTTCTTTCCCATTTTTTCCATACTCTCTAAAGACCTTCTTTGTCATCATATTATTTCTGTCTATTTAATTTTGACTTGATATAGTTCTGTTTAAAGTTTTGTGTTTGCCTGAGTCATATGACCTTAAACAAAAGTAATGGGCACAAATTGTCTTCAGATATGTCTTTCTCTGTCTTAGGTTTCATATGACAGATAAATCTGTTAGCTGACAGGTTACACCTTAGACATTGTTTATTTGGGGTTAATTTTCTGTCTATGATGTAAAGTATTTAAAGATACTGAATTAAATGTACTGGCTCAGTGCTACCTATACCCTAATGGTGGTGGTGGTAATGGTGGTGACAAAGTCAGCAAGATAAATACATACATTATAAACTCATAGATACAACTGAGGAATGTATAATCCAATTTCAAATAAATATGAATAGAATTTATTTGGGTTTTGTTTATTTATTGTTTTGGTTTTATGATCCAGAGATTCTCTGTGTAGTCTCTAGCTGTTCTGGAACTTGCTCTGTAGACCAGGCTGCAGGCTGGTATTGAACTTACAGAGATCTATCTTCCTCTGCCTCCTAAGTGATGAGAATTAGGACATATGCCACCACCACCCAGCATTTTTGTTACTTTTATAGAAAATATTGATTTGTACCAGACTAAATGCTAAAAGCATATATAAATATGTTCTTTACATAAACATTATAAGTTGATTTTTATAACTGAAGTTTGCGGTGTTTGTCTGCCTGGCAAAATAAGATTTTCTCACCATTTTTAATGTTCTTTACTTTTTTTCCACTGCCAGAAGCTATTGAGAATATTGGGGACCATTAAACATTGTAGCAATAAGCTACAATGTTAATTTCATACCTCAAATATTCCTTATCTCCTCCTGATTGAGAGGAATTTCCTGCTTGGCCTTCACCCTCATGTCAGCCCTAAAGCAGAGACAAGGATTGCTTCCTTTTCATAAACAATTAAATACTTAAACAAAAAGGCAACTTTTCAAATATGTTTCTGAAGACCAAAAAATCCTAAAACTGGTGGGATACAGAAAAGTCTCTTAATCATATAAAAATCCCATTTCAATCATTAAAGTGCTATTCTGTATCCATTACAAAATTACCTTTCAAACTATGAGATGTTTAAATTAGATAGCTAGTTTTCTGCTTCAAGATTTTCAGAGATAATATTGAGAATATACAAGAAAAAAACTGAGTAGTTTTTCTCATATACATTTAACCTTGAAATTCATTTTTACATTCCTTGCTGACTAGCATATGTTGGTCAAATTCGCCAAAAAACTCAAACTATAGTCACACGTGGCATAATATAGTTTAAGTACCATACCCCATAAATACATTGGTCAGCCATAAAGATGTAGATATCTGTAGATATCTTAGTTTTTGTTAGTGCAAGCTAATGCTCACAGATCATAATGCTTGTGAGCTGTTGAGATGAAGTTATTAGAAATTCTCAGTCTTGGTGGCCAATCAGATAAGAAGATAATGATATTGGTCTGAGAGCAGGACAAAGTCACGAGAATACACATTACTCGCTCTTCTCATCATGACCAAATGCTTGACAGGGATCAACTTAAGGGGATGAGGATTGGCTCACAGTTTGAGGGGATACAGTCTAGCGCAGTGTGGAAGGCATGGTAGAAGGAGGGTGAGGTGGTTGATCACATTGGCCAGGCAGCAGAGGTTGGATGGGAATCAAATCTGGGCTGTCCTCACAGTTTATCCCCTGTGATCTACTTCACTCAGTAAAGTTGTAATGGAGCCTCTTAATGGTTGGACAACTTTCCAAAACATCACTACAAACTAAGAGCTAAGAATTCAAACACATGATCCTGTAGAAGACATTTTATACTCAAAGCATAGCAGAGCATGTCTGAACTGAGCTGTTCTGGATAGGAGTGGCACACTGTGGCAGTCTCAGTGTCAGGATCACCAAACAGCACAAATCCCTGGATACTGAGAATTTCAGAAGGGAAGCCCTTCTAGATGGGCTGATTTCATAATCTTTCCTTGGATCTTGGAGACTTCTGTAGACTTTTCTAGTCATTCAGCATGTGAACTCCAAAAGGTATGCTCCTGTCCCCTACACTGGACCCAGACTACTGCATTCTTAGCCTTGCATTTCATAATATAGACTATTATCAGAAATCCATGGGTCAAAGACTACCTGGGAATGACAAATACCTCTACCTCTAGTGCCACTTACCAACAATAGTCAGTCAAAGATGTTTCTTTCCTTTCTGATAATAAATGTAATTTTCCTGAAAGAAGATTTAACTGGTCTCTTGTATTTGCTTGGGGGTTGTGGGGGTGGACCTCTATCAACATTCAAGTCTATCTGGAATTAGGTGAATAAACTGAAACCTATGAGTTTTCCAGCAACAAGATGTCATGACATTCTCACATTTATCACCATGACCCATGAAGCTCTTTTGGTGGTCTCACTATTTACATTTGAAGGAAGAATGGAATGAGAGTTACCTAAAAGATGATGGTGATGGTGATGATAATGATGATGGGGGGGTGGTGATGGTGATAATGATGGGGATAATGGTGGGGGTTGTTGTTGTTGTTGGTGGTGGTGGTGGTGGTAGAGGTAAATCTTGATATATAAACATATTCCTATTTCCTTTGGACTAAAACTAAATGGTATCTCATAATATCTTTGTTTGGGAAATTGTAGTTTATTGAACAAGTTCTCACAAACACACAAGACAACATGGCATTGGTCCAGTCTGATCAAAACTGGCTGTTATCATCACTCAGAGCTTCATTCACATAAGTCAAGCATATGCTATCCATCTTTGACATTTCAAAATACTCCACTTAACTTTACTTGATTTAAATCTTTTTTTTTTGCCTTACTCAGATTTTCACAATCAATCTTGCCATAGATTGCAATGAATCCAAATAACACAGAGAAATTTTTCAAGTTTTTTAATTAAAAAATTATGCAAAACTTTTTTGGCAGATTCTCTCTCATAATAGACGGCACTTGCAATCTAACTCTTAGAATGGATGCTTTCACAACTAGACCAGTGACTTAGGCAACTGAAGTATTTTACAAATACAATCATGGTCTGAGGTGAAGATGGCTCTGGCAGAAAATTGCTTATCATGCAAGCATGATAACCTGAGTTCAGATCCCCAGCACACACATTTAAAAAGCTAAGTATAGCAATTGTTGACAGGAACCTGGTATAACTGTCTCCTGAGAGGCTGTACTACAGCTTAACCAATACAGATGCAGATACATGTAGCCAACCATTGGACTGAGCACAGGAACCCCAATGGAGGAATTAGGGGAAGGACTGAAGGAGCTGAAGGGGCTTGCGATAGCATAGGAAGAACAACATCAACCAACCAGAACCCCCAAAGCTCCCAGGAACTAAACCATCAACCAAACACAGTTGTAGGTGGGGGACCCATGGCTAATGCTGCATATGTTGCCTTAACTGGCATAAATGGGTGGGATGCCCCTTGGTCCTGTGGAGACTCAATGACCCATCATAGGGGAATGCTAGGGTACTGAGGTGGGAGGGGTGGGTGGGGGAGCACTCTCTAGAAGCATGGGGATGGGGTAGGGTATAGGGGGTTTGTGGAGGGGAAAATGGAAAGGAGGATAACATTTGAAATGTAAAAAATAAAATAACCAATGAAACTTTTAAAAAATGAAAAACAAAAAGCTAGGTATAAAGTATGTTTCTATAATCCCAGCACCAAGGAGGCAGTGACAGGGGGATTGCTGGAGGATTTAGCCAATCATCATAGCTAAATTCATTAGCTACATGTTTAGTGAGAGACCCTATCTCAGGGATTATTGTGGACAAGGGAGAGGGATTATAAGAGCCAGAGGTGATGAATGACTATGAGGAACCAATGGGTTTTGAGATATAACATGGCAATTGCATATACAAACTCCCAATGGTTGTAACATCATATATAAGACCTGTGCAAATTCCAGCCAGACAAAGTTGTAGCATGCAGTAGGAGAGAAGAGCAGGAAGGTCCACTCTTAGCTGAGAAGCTATGGCAGTTTACAGCTGCTCAGAGAAAGAAAGTCAGTACTCTTTAAGGGTATAATCCTTGATAGATAGACCACACTCCATGGCAGGCTCCATACCCTGTGACTACTAGAACTCTGCCTTACACTCTGGCTCTTTATTTCATTCATTATCAACTTACAGTGTCTACTCTAAGCCAAGTACTTAGAACACTGGAGAAAAATGTTTCCTTCACCTCATGCACTGGTGTTTATGCACCTCCATCTATGCTATGTATTAGATACAGTGGTGACTTGGACCAAAAATAGTCTAGGAGGCAAACAATCAGGGGATCCCTGGGATGAATCTAGAAGACAACATATTATTCAAGAAACTATGGGAAAGGGAGATGCTGATTTGTCAAGTATATCAAGTGAGCAGAAGAGAAAGAGGGGTCTAGATTTAGCTACCCCACTGCATGTCTGATCCTGTTTGCATTAGTTATTTTTCTCTTACCAGAAAAAAATCTTGTCTTAGTTAGGGTTTTACTGCTGTGAACACATACCATGACCAAGGCAAGTCTTATAAATGACATTTGATTGACAGGTTCAGAAGTTATCATTATCATCAAGGTGGGAGCATGGCAGCATCCAGGCAGGCATGGTGCAAGCAGAGCTGAGAGTTCTACATCTTCATCTGAAGGCTGCTAGCAGAATACTGGCTTCCAGGAAGCTAGGATGAGGGTCTTAAAGCCCACACCCACAGTGACACACTTGCTCCAACAAGGCCACACCTACTCCAACGGGGCCACATCCTCTAATAATGCCACTCCCTGGGCTGAGCATATATAAACCATCAGAAATACCATGGCCAAATACAACCTATGTAAAAAGGAGAGTTTATTTTGGCTTATGATTCCAAAGGGATAAAATCCATAATGGCTGGTGACACATGGCAGTGGTGGTGGCCAGAGCAGGAAGCCAGCTGATTGCATTTTGTCCACACATAGGAAACAGAGAGAGAATGGGAAATGGGTTGAGGCTATAAATCCTCAAAACATACCCCTAAATGATATACGTCCTCCAGCAGGCTATACCTCTTAAAATTTATACCACTTCCAATAACTTGTAGGTACTTCTTGTGATAGTAAATCTTCATTGTCAATATCACTGGATTTAGAATTACTGTAGAGGTCTACAACTGTGGACGACACTAACTGAAGACCAAAAATAAGATACATGAGCCCATGGGGGATATGTCTCATTCAAACCTGTTCAAAGGTGTCTTCTGCCACTGAATGGCACATGCTGTGAAGCACTGATGCCACATGACTTCAGGCACACACATATGAGTCCTGCTACTCTCTGGAGGTCAATGTGGAGAGAAAATCTGAGGTTCTGAAAAGCCTGTGTGTTTTAACCTTTCTACCCTAACCTCTTCTCTCATCACACGTGTAGGTTTCTAAGAAGACATTGGTACTTTCCCCTAGGTTTGAGGATTCCTCAAAGGCTTCCTATCTCACGCCTAGATGATGTAAGCTGTGACCATGCCTCATCAAGCATCACTTCAACATTGGTTTCTAGGCTAAGGTGAATCCAGGGATAACTTGAGAATGCATTAAAATTTTCCAGAAAAGCAGATCTTGTAAAGTAGCTCTGTCTAGCCTTTTGTCCTGCAACATCAGCAGCATCCAAGAACTTGGTCAAAATGTACAGTCTTGAATTCCCTCCCCAGAACCGCCCCCCTCCACCAACCAGAATGTCCTTGAGTATCCCCAGTACTCTATCTCACCAAGATTTCTTAGCTGTCTGGGAAAACTATTCACGGATCTAGAAAGTGGACATGTGTTACCTATTATTTTTAAGTACTGTAGGTTTAAATAGCAGTGAGTTCAGAAACCATAGACAGCATTGCTCACAACCGCAACACCTGCAGGAAGTAAATAAAAACTGTACAAAAGGGAAATTTGAAATAAACATCCAAGGGGAAAAAAGGGGTACTGAAGTGTGGGAGAGAATTCAAGTCTTAACTGTGTATTGATTGGAATAAGCAAAAACCACCATGTAAAAGGAAAAAATATATCTAAAATCCTATCTTGAAGATCAGGCAACAATACTTTAAAGTTCCCTATTTTGAAAGTAAAAGAGTTGGGAAAAATAACATACCTAAATAAGTTTACATTGTTGTTTTGCAAGTGGAGTGACTAGCTTGTTTGCTTCCTTTCTTTTAATGTAAGTTTAAGTAAATCCTGCTGTAAATGTTCATGGTATGATTACATATTAATAAGCAGACCTGCATTTCTTATGTCTTTTTAATAATTAAAAATTCATAGGCAGCAGGTAAAAGGAAGGCCGTTCTATTCCTGTATATATGGTGATTAGAATATATAAAAATAAAATGGTTGGTAGCTAAGACGTTTTACTCATTGATCCCAATTCATTCTTCCCCCCAAAGCAGAATAGTCTAACCTTATAGGTACTTCTTGTGATGGTAAATCTCCATTGTCAATGTCACTGGATTTGGAATTACTGTGGATCTCTACAAATGTTTGACTGAAGTGAGAAGCACCTGCCTAAAAGAGAGCAACCCGTAACCTCATGGGTTGGGGTTCCAGATGAACAGAAAGGAGAAAGCAAGACGAACACCACCATCCAACTCTTCCAGTTTCTTGATGGCAGATGTATGTGACCAGCCTGACACACCCATGCTGCCATGCTGTCCCTGACATGATGAACTGTATTCTCAAATCATGACCCCAAATAAGCCTGGAAAGTAACTCTCATCAGGTATTTTGTCAGAGCAATAAAAAAAGGACTAACACTCATTAAATCTTGCAGTGATGGAGACTCTGGCAATAACTTGAGCCCTTGAGCCTTTTGTGAAGTTAGTAATAAATACTGTACATGCACAATGCCTGCCCTTATACCCAGAAAATAGCAAGGCCAACCTTCTGAGTATGCAATCATTAGAACCCCACTTTCAGACGACAGACCCAAAGCTTGAGACTGACCAGCCATATGATTGCATCTATAGACTCCAGGTAGTATTGTAGACTTTCAGTCTATATCCTTTTCCTGATATGTCCATGTCTAGAATAATCTAAGACATACATGGACACTGGGGATCTCTGAGTTGTATTGCTTGTTTATTCTGTGTGTGATACTGTGAAACTCACCTGAGCTGATCTAAGACTTTCAGAGCCTATGAGATACTGAAAAGCATGAGAGTATAAAAATGAAAATTCAGCGGGAAAAGAAGCCAAAGAAAGCCCAACATTTTCACTTTTCTCATGGCTGTGTGGAGAATTTGTTAAAATATCAAAAGCCAAAATGCTGTCTTAAATTTATTGCTTCTAAGTTTGTTAAAAGCATATATAGGTTACAATGAAACTCTGATCTATTTCAGAATGACCCATTGGGGTTGGATGGTGCCACTAAGTTTGGGGAAGTATCTTATTAGATATCCTCCATACAGATAGATGATGTTTGGTTGGTATGACCAGGAAGAGGAGAAAGGAGAAAGGGTACCTTCTGACTGACCTTTGTCTCATGATACCTCAATCCTGGATATATTCCAAATATGGGTGCTAGGTTCTACAGTCTACTCTCTTGGGCTTCTAATACTCCAGTACTAGCTCAGAGGAGATCTTGAAGACTCACTGAAAAGATACCCATGTAAAGATACCCATGGCTTCAAGGTTAACCTAAATTCCCACATGTGTACAGGAATTCCAGCTGGTATGGGTGAGAACTACATGTACAGAGTAGGCAGGGCCTCTCTCATGATGATCCATGAAGTGGGGAGGCACCCATGACAATGATTAAATGTTAGTGCCAGTGTCTACAACCTGGGCTTTGTGTCTTGAGAGAATTAAAGTTCCTCCTTCCATATTGGATCTCATTTAATATGAGTTGTTCATACTCCCATCCTCCCTCCCACACCCCCGGGACCTTACCTGATCAGATCAAGCTCCTTTCCAGTAAGCTAATCCATACCTGCAGCCACTGTCCCCCTCTCCTTCTTGAACTCCTCTCTTTATTCCAAAGCCTCCACGGGAGACGTCCTTCATGACAAGTGTAGGGAAAAATGTAGCAAAGAGTTAAAACTGAATCTCTTACCTCTTTGAACTGTTTGCTTCGTACTAGGTGTACACAGATACACTTTTGATGTGTTAACTAGAGAATCTGACTCAAAAAGAACAAAGCAGCTGTCACTGGAAGGAAGACACTGACACAAAAACCACATAGCCCTTTATTGAAGAACTGTCAAGCCTATCCTACAGTGCTGGGCTTGTCTGTGGTATTTATCAAAGGCCTCTATCTGATGCAGGAAATTAAAAATAATAATAATAATAAATCTATCCACTGGACATTTATTAAAGGAATCTTAAATTATATTACATTTAAAAGGACTAAAATGGATATTTTGTCAAATCAGAAACAAGGTTGTTTTCATTAGTTTATACACATATTGATATATATATATATATATATATATATACATATATACATATATATACATATGTATACATATATATTCATGAGCATGTTTTTCTCATCACAAAAATATATTTATATAAAGGGGGAAAAGTACATAGCACATCTCATCTACATGTCGTTAAATTAAAACATGTTCTTATCAGTGTCAGAGGACTGCTATATTCAAATGATTACTTTGCTCTTGATGGGACCTTTAATAACACATATAAAATCAAGTATTTTAAATATTTCTTGTCTCAGCTTAACCAAAACAAAGCCCTTTCAGGCAAGTGGACTTTCTTAATTCTTGTTGCTCTATCTCGTGGTATTTTTCTGGCTACCCTACCATGTTCAGAAATAATACATCTAGTGTATGGACTTTCAAGTCTCCACATATGAATTATAAAATTATCTGCTCTGGGTATGCTATTTAGACTTAGTTCTGTCTTATTACATTTCCAAGCATACAACAACATCAGGAAACATGCCTAATAAAAGTATTTACACAATGCTATAACACGAGTAGAAATTGATCTCAGTATGTACAGAAAGGACAGCCTATTGTAAGCATATATAGAATTTTCTATATCTCAAATCAATGTATCTCTTCATGTTTTCTGGTTACAGCAACATAGTACAAAGCAGGCCTCGTACTTCAGATTTTAACACAAACACTAAAGATTTATATCCAGGGGTTGGAGACTTAACCTCCCTGAGGCTTAGCTTCTTCATCTGTAAGACTTGGATGATATCTACTGTACTTGGCTTGTTTAACTCTGGGAATATTTACTAAAGCAGGCTCTAGACAATGACAGTTTAAAAGAAACCGATCAAAGTTAAGTAAGGAGAAAGGAGCGCACCCCTTCCAAAGATAAGTAAGTTCAGAAAATGTGACAGCAAGTAACAGGAAAGAGACTTCTCTCGACAGAAGAGAACACACTGCTTCTTAGAGCAGTCCTGATGCTGACTCTTCAGTGTGTAGCCCAACTGGCCTGGAACTCAGTGTTAGAGCAAGCTTCTCTCATTGATAGCCACTCTACTGCTTCTTCCTCCTCAGGATGAAGATAGGAATGGCAGGCTCAGGCTGTCACATCTGGCCAGTTAGATTGCTCTCCTTCTCAGTGGTTAAGAAGGATTTATGTATGTGCACATTGATGAGATTGAATGGGTGGACCAGGCTACAGTATAAACTCCGGTCAGGATGAACCCTGGGTAGAAGTCTAGTGGCCATTGAGATAGGTTTGAGAGCAGTTCTCCCCAGTCAACCCAAAGAATGATGTGTAGGATTTGGACTAAAATTTGTTGACTCCCATTTACTTTTCAAAAAAAAAAAAATCAACATGTTATATGGAAACAAAGACTCTGTAAATATAAGAAACTTTTCAACTGTCCAAAAGCAGGAAAACTTGATGATTCATGTCTCTCCTTTTTGAAATTCTCTCCTTCTCTGAAAATTCCAACTGTTCAAAGGATCTGATAAATAATACCAAGTTCACTGGCATTTCAAACAGAAAAGACATTTTATCTATTTTAAGCCATGATAAATGTCATATTTCCATTCAAATTTGGGAAGATCACATTTTCAGCTACCCACCAACTATGGAAAAATCTCTCAGACAACAATAACCTCCTAATTGAAGATTTCTCTTAAGAATTTTTAATAGAATAATGTGGGTGTTATCCTTTGGAAAAACAAAATGACTTTTAATGAAGCAGTTCAAAATCAGGGCAGGAAAAGAGCAAAGAGTCCCCTTGAGGTTTGTGTGACAGTTTACATAAAAAGATGTTGTATTTTCTCTTCGCAGGGTGTACACCATCATTTTGTCTTATTATTCCTGACATTCGGTTCGTCATATTAGCATCTTTGTGGGAAACATGAAAGCAATTAAGGGTTTTGCTCCCTATTCTTTAGAAGACACATTTGCTTTCTCGCAAAACTCCGAAGGACGAAGCAGCCCTGGTCAAACACCAAATGCATGGGTTTTTAAATACAATAAAGATAGAGCTTTAATAATTTTCAATTACAGTCATCCTGCAATAATGTTAGTGAATCTCATCTAAAAAGTAAATTATTCATTGAATAGAAAATAGGAAAGCTTTAGGGTTGTGTGACTCCCATTTCAAGTTTCAGTGAGATTTTACTTGATAAAGTTCTTTTTAAAGATTGCATACTTTAGACTTTGTTTCTAGCCCTTTTTTTTCATGCATGATGCTGTAGTTACTTTTTAATTTACTTTTCTAACAAAACACGGTAGCTATAGAGTGGCCATTCAGAGGAATCTATTGGGAGTGAATATTCATTCAGTGCTGCCAGCAATACTGATAAAGTAATATTTTATATTTCATTTCAAGAATATTTTTTTTCATTTTAAGCAAATGAAACATAGAACCAAATTATTTTTAAAAATCTACCATTGGCTTTCATGAGGAGATTGGCAGGCAAATGTTCTCCTTCTGACTTTGCATTAGGAATGTTGTCTTTCATGTAAATAAATAGATCACTTCCTGGAGAGTGCCCAGAATACAGCAAAACTGTGGAATGTTAGGAAATGCTTTAATCCAAATAAAATAATGAGAAGGCAGCATAGTCCATTTCCTGAAAAGAAAAAAAAAAGTGTGTGGTGGGGGTGGGAGCAGCAGTTCCTTTGGGGACTTAAAAAAAGTCATTAGCTCAGTCATTTCCAAGACTCCAGGGCAATAGTTTCTGTAAGAATGCAAGGCTCTTAGTACTGCATCTCCATGTGTGCCTTTCTCTCGCCATTAATTCTGTTGCGTTTGCTGAAGTCCTTTGCCTTAAATTAAGGATGGTGTCACAAAATTAACCTACTGATTAGATTTGCCCAAAACTTTTCCAGTGATATGCGAGACTGGATGACTTCACCCATAGACTTCTAGGATGTATCGGAGACTTATGAAGCATGGCTGTGTAATACGTATTCTGAAGTTGTTGCCTCATGAACATTGCCAGCCCCTCTCTGAACCTAAGCCAGCATGGCTGAGAAGTCACAGTGGAAAACTGGACATCTTGGATCTAATTCTACAATTTCTGTTGAGCATTATTTTAGAATCTATTTTCCCCCGTTGGATTATATTTAAGCAAAGCAGTTTTTATCTGTTACAATGGGAAACAAAGTCAAGACAAGCGTAAATTATCTCCATATTATAACTCCTACTAGCTACTGACGTCCCTGATTCTACTTCATCAAAAGTTCTCAGTGTACCACAAGAATGAAGAAACAAAATCCTCATCACCTCTCTCCTGTCTACATCTATAGACAGATGCTGAAATTTTTTCACCAGCTTTATCAAAGCTTTTCTTTTGTTGTTCTGTTTCTTGGTGATGCCAGGGACCAAATGCAAGGCCTCTTACATTTACCAAACAGGTGCTCTACCACAAGCTACATGGCAACTTTACATTTAAAGGCCGCCAGATGTCACCTAAAGAAGAGACAAATGCTGCGTTGACAGATAGTTTCCTGTTGTGTGAGTACCATTTTATGCTTGAACAGACATAGGTGGCAGCACAGCCCACCTCCTCTCTAGCTATATAGCTTTTACTGTCACAGGCACAGCAATCACTGGCCATAATATCTGATGCAACTTGTGAATGACTTTGTGCATCAAACTGTGAATATGTGGAAGACAACTTTTTCACAAAAATTATCATGGAGAGTCTTTGAGTGGGAAAAGTTTACATTAGATCCCTTTTTGAAAAATCCCTTTACTGAGCAATTTAAGATTGGTATAAATAGGAAAACTACATGCACACTGTAAGAGAGCAAGAGATCTGAGTTCAAATTTTAGCTGAACAATTACTTACACCTCATGGTCTACTAGGGTGACTACAGGGAAGGGGATCCCCCAAACTCTCATACCTGGGTTTTGGCATGCATAGTGGGCAATTAATGAACATGAGCCAATAAGCAGTGGGTAACTGAAGTGAGAAATGAGGAATAAGGCATCTCCTGCAGTCTTGTCAACATCATCTTAGGCAAGAAAAACCACACTGTTATGTGAATACTAGTCCCCATCACATCCAGCATCGGACACTTGATCCTGTAATTTTCCTACTGAACGTGGGTGGTTTGTTTTCTTCCTCTCTCACTCTCCCAGGAAATGGCCCCACAAATGTCTTTGTCATGACATAATTCTTCTTAATGACTATAAAAGTGCTTAGTAAAAAACACAAAAACATAACACTATTCAAATGCTAAATGAAAGAACACCCAAAAGAAAACTTCATCTTCGACACAGCTTCACTGTGTACTTTGAAAAAACTGCACTTGAACAATCAACATCTTAGTTAAAGTAATACTTTGTACTTCTAGTCCTGTTTTCTCATTTTTGTTATTATTTCTTGAGGATTATTGAATATATTTTCATGAAAACTTTTGTCCTGTGTCTTAATTTATCAAAAGTAATCCTTCCTTCCTTCCTTCCTTCCTTCCTTCCTTCCTTCCTTCCTTCCTTCCTTCATTTATTTATTCTATTATTTTTCTCTCTTTTCCTTGTTTGGAAGGAGGTTCCAAAAATACGTCTGCTAAGGATGAGAATGAGGTACCCAGAGGCAACAGAGAGCAATTCAAATGTGTAATGGTGTTGACGAGGCTCAGGGACCCCAGCCCACTTTAGTATTAATGGCTTTCTTGATAAACTTGGTAAACAGAAAGTTTAATAACAGTAAATATGAGTCACATATTTTAACCCTTACTTGAATCAATAACTTTCAAACATTTACTTTACTTTCAGTTTTATACTCTGTGGTAAGATGGTTTAACTATTAGAATAAAAACAACCAGTGTTTTCTCCCTGGAGCCAAAGGAACATCTGATAGAGATACAGGGTCTACATGTTTGGTAAGTGCAAAATGATGTCACTGGAACATGTTTACCGTTGTTTGGCAAAATGGGAGGCAAGATTTGAATTTAGACACAGATAGGCAGGCACACATCACACACTAGAGATCACCACTCACATGGTTCCTCAAAGTCCACACTCTTTCCAGTAGATACCTTCAGTGAGCATAAAACTGCGTCAAATGAATTAGCACCTACTCTTATGAATCTCTTATGAAACCCATTGTCAACAGTAAGGCCTTTGCATCAGTCTGCTCAACGGCTGTAACAATAGCAAAAACAAGATGACTTAAACAACAGGATTTGTAGTTGAAGTCTAAAGTGAAGGTGCCTTCTAGTCTGGCTTCTGAGGACCCGGTCCCTAGATAGATTACACTCTATAAGGTGTGTGTGTGTGTGTGTGTGTCAAATTTGTAAATGTGTGCATAGAGGTATGCATAAATGTGCATACATGTGTGTGGAGCTCAGGGGTTAATACTTTCTATCATGTTTTCTGAGACAGGCTCTCTCACTGACCTTGGAGCACACCAATTTAACTAGTTTGGCTGACCAATGAGTTTCAGGGATCTTCCCGCCTCTGCCATACCAAGATGTATCTGTGAATGCTAGAGATCAAAGTTAAGGTTGAGATCAAAGTTCAGGTTCTTAGGCTTGCATGATAAGTATTTACTAACTGAGCCATCCCCCCAGCTGGATTTCTAGCCTCTTGATTTGTGTTTATGAGGCAGGAAGAGGGGGATGTTCATTCTCCCTCTCAAGATGGTTCCGTCATCATGACTTCATCTCAGCTAACTGCCTCTAGTGGCTCTTTCTCCTGATGCCACCACACTATCCTTAGAGCCATACCATATGAATATTTTGGTGGAGGGGAAACAGATATTCTGCCCTTAACACTTATTTGAACATCACAGTAACCAGATTTATCTTCTAAAGTTCAGAATGGGCGATAAATGCTTTTATATTTGAGAGAATATTGGATCAAATCCCTGAAGGCTAAAGTTTCTCTTTATTATGTGAATCATTGGTTAGATAAAATACAAATAATGTCTTTACATAAACATAGAGTAAGATTTGATTATCTAAATCTTCTAAAGTTATTGAGTATTGCCTTAGTAGATATGCTGGCTGTATAATGGTGAATTTGATTTGTACATCATTATAAGTATAATGATCTTATTCACTGTAGCTTTTAAGAGCCAAGTACAAGACAAAACTATCAACAGGCTATTAATTTGGGAAAATTATTTAAGGAAAATAAGAAAGAATGATTTTCTCATAACCTAATATCAGTAAATTAAAATGTTTGTCTCATTTGCATTTTATTTTATTACTGTGGCATGATAAAACTTTGTAATTAAATAGCTATGCCATATGTTGTTTTGCGTGGCCATTGCTTTCTAAAAGGGAATATATGTGTCTGTTCATCTGTTTATTCTCAGGCAAATTAATCCTATGGCAAACATAGCCTGTACTCCAATCTGATTATCTGAAGGACTAAATATGGGATATCCTAGGTGCAACCATGTGCAATTCTTAGTATTCCCTTTCCGTGGAAGATGTTGAGTACTTCAGAATGTTTGTGAAGCTTTGGAAATCTTTACTGAAAAAAAAAAAGGTTTAGGATTATTCCATGTACACAAGAACTGAGAAGGAATTCAAGGTCATTGCAGCCTTGGGCATCTTTGGATCTAAGGTCCGTCTTCTGAATTATGTAACCGGAGTTTTTAAAATGCCAACTTAAATACCATGTTCCTGAGGCTGGGAAGATGGCTCAGTCAGAAAGGTTCTTGCTGTATAAGCATGAAGATCTGAGTTTGGCTCCCAAACATATATGTAAAAAAACAGGCACAATAGTATGAGGTCTGTGTTTTAAGAGCCACAGAAGCAGAAACAAGAGTTCTAGGACTTGCTGGCCAGCCAATCTAGCTGAATCAGTGGGCTCCAGAGTCAGTGAGAGAATCAACCTCAAAAACTAATATGCAGAGTGCTTGAGAAGACACTAGGTATCAACCTCTGATCTACAGCATGTACATTCATGCACATGTGCACACACACACACACACACACACACTTATGCATGAACATATACGGAATTAAAAATAACCATCAGAAATAGCGGATTACTATCAAGGTTAGACATTAATATCTACTATAGTTCTTAATAACATATTTGAATTCCTTGTGCAGTGTTGAATTACCATGCATTTCTTTGGCTTGCTTTATACCTCTGTGCCAAGAAGACTTAAATTTGTGCCACGTTTTCTCAACAAATACTGGACTTGGTTCATCCCCAGTAAGGACACTAGGGCACTGAATGTCTGTCATGTTTTTGTCCTTAGTCATGTAAGCCATCTCATGATAGTTCAAATGCTTTTCTATGAGGTAACTCATAGAACTTGCAATTACTTCGCTTCACAATAGTTTCTTGTTTCTCGTTTTTCTATATTCTTCTTGCATCCTGATTCCTCCCTCCATGTAGCCTATCTTCTGGTGATTATTTAGCAAGGTCTTTCGAGAAAATCACATTTCCTTCACCTTTGCTACTGAATATGTCAACTTGATACACAATTTTAGCTTGATACTCACATCTCTTGACACCCTACAGATGCTCCATTGTCTTCTGACACCTGGTGTCACTCCATTTAACCTTTAGTGCTCTACAGCTTATTGATGACACTTCTCAGCACTGATTAACTCTTAACTTATCCTGCTTAGGAGTCTCTGTAATTCTTCAGTCTAAAGGAACATGTCTGGTATTAGACAGTTTAAATTATCTACTATAATATAGATTTCTCTCCCATTTGTTGTTGTTTTTCCCTTTTATAATAATCTAGGAAATTTTTATGCTTTCATCCTTGTCTTTCAAGTTCACTTTGGAGGGACTTTGGAGAAGTGATCCCTATAATTAGGTATTAAATCACTGAAGCTTTAACATAGGAGTATATGTTAGTGGAAGCCTAAAAATGGATCTTTAGAAGAAGTGGTTATAGATGTCTATGTCACGTGTAGAGGATGGGATAGGTCTGCCCCCCATAGACTCATGTGTTTAAATACCTGGCCCACAGGGAGTGACACTATTAGGATGTGTGTCCTTGTTGGAATAGGTGTGGCCTTATTGGAAAGAATGTGTCACTGTGGGGGTAGGCTTTTAGGGCTCCATGTGTTCAAGCTCCCCCCAGTGCAGAGGAAGTAGTCTCTCCTACCTGCCTTTGGATCAAGACTCTCAGCTCCTTCTCCAGCACCACGTCTGCTTGGACCCTGCTGTGATTCCTGCCATGATGATAATGGACTGAACCTCCGAAACTGTAAATCACCCCCAATATTGTCTCTTATAAGAGGCGTGACTTGGTCACAGGGTCTCTTCACAGCAATAAAACTGAAACACCAGGCTGGAGTTGCTAAGCCTACTCAGTACTTGGTGATTCTCAGGAATCACATCAGAAGATTACTGGACCTTTGTCCTTATACCTGAACTTTCAGTAGGCAGCCGTTAAGATGCTCTGTTGTTATTGGAGACACTTTAAAACTCTTGTCTAACACAAACCATATAGGTTAAACATTAATGCTTAAACAACAATGGAAAAACACATATACATTGAAAATACTGTCTCTGATTGTTCTTAAACTACTATTAATTAGCATGTAAATTAACATAGAGTATAAACATAATTGATTGTAATATATTTTCAGAGAAGAATGAAACTTTGTCTACTATGTCTGTGTGTATAACTTGAACTTAAGGATCATAAATCCAAAGACATTGCATGAAAATTCTCCACAGCTCTGGATTATCCATGTACTGCCATTTATGAGATAGAGTCACCCCTCAGAGGTTGGTACTAGAATCCTCCTTGCCCCCCATCCTCTATATCCTATTAATTCATAGGGCAAATCTACTTTTCTTTTATAATCTCTTCTTTACAGTATCAAGAGAAATTTGAGGAGGATTAAATTGTCAATTTGCACATACAAACAATTGAAATTGAAAGGAGGAAAAAAAATCCAAAGGAGGTATCCTGAGAGCAGAATTGAGAACGAGTGGGTTTGGTGAAGAACTACTCCCCACTATCATTAAAATAAACCCAAACACTTTCCCCTAGGTTGTGAGGTCATTCGCTTGTAATCCCAACTTTCCTTCCTCGGGTTACTGTCAGCTGTTTCTCTGCATGAGATCTGTATCTCAGCCAAACTGCAACAACTCCCAGTTTATGGCACATAAGTGACTTTTCCTGCCTCATATATTCTCTCAAACTTTCCTTCTCTTTATGTGTTCTCACCTCATACCATATCCCACAGCCTCATTTTAACACGCCCATCCCCTATGATTTAAGGCCAAGTTCAAAGGCTACCTTCTCCAGGAAGATTCTCTCGAGTTGTGCTTTAGATGGACTCTCCTGGCTCTTTTATTAAGTAACCTTGAAACTAACCGCTTTTTGGAATAACTGCAGTGTCCCCTTTGCCTTGCTTCCACTGGCAAACTTAAGGGAAGGCATGCTCAGAGGCAGGCTTCCTCAAAGCTCGAAAGACAATGCCTTGTACACAGTGAGCATCCAACACTTGCAGAAGCTGTCCTGTCGCCAGCTCGGGAGATGTGAGTGAACTGAACTGTGGATGTCACTCAGACTAGAAGTGGTATTTGCAATTCAATGGGAGCTCTTTGGAAAATAGCTCTTATTAGAGGAGAATCTCTATGAATCATTAACAGCCAGCAGCAATACTGAAGGACTAATTTTAATAATATTTCTATGATAAAATTCAAAGTCTAGTTTCACTGAAACATATATAGCCCAGACAAGTGCACCTGTTGGCAATTGCAATGACCACAAACCAATTTTCACACACTTCTCTCAGACTGGAAGCTACAGAGATCTTTGCCTCCCCATCAGCTGCCCAGGGACCATCAGTTTACTTCAGCTTGCAAGCATGTCAGAAATGCAAGATCTCGGGCTGTTCTCTGCCCACATTTAGTGAGTCTGATCTGCAATTTGACAAATACAAAGCAAGCATAGACCCACTGGTTTTAAATGTTTAAATGGACATTCATCAAATTAGTCCAAATGTATCTACCTATGTACCAAGCAGACTAACCATCAAGGACTAACCAGTAATTGTAGCACAATTTAGCATCAAGAGGTGATTTGCATGCATCGTAGGCACAACTCCTAAAATGGAATTAAAATACCATCTCAAATCATTTTCTTGCATTTTGCCTTCTTTGGGGTTCTAAGACAGCAGCCCAAAGAAAATGCCGAGAATCAGATGGAGCAACTCAACAAGAGAGATGAGCCTCAAACTTATCTTCTCCAACATGAAACAAAAAATACTAAATACCAACTGCCAAGGTTGTAATGGAGAAGCAGTGTCCCAGGTGGGGCTCATGAAATCCAAATTATTTGATTCATGTCTACAAGAAGCAGAAGTGCTTTGCTCTCACCTCTGAGGAGAGACCCAGAAGACCCCTCAGCAGAGTGGAAATACGGTCTCCCTGCCATGCTGACACCCTTAATTGTGGCTTTTGAGCTTTTGATGTTCTGACACATAAATAGCTAAAAATTTGCTTTTTCATTTTGTGCACTTGCAAGTTGGAAATGTCATCAAGTTTCATCAAGATTGAAATGGGGTCCAATTTGCTAAAAATGCCTCATGCATAAGGAAGTTTTGTGCTCTCTCCCGCATGGGAGTCAGCCGGCACAATGCATTATGCACCTCGAGCTGGAAGGATCTTGACATGCCACTCAAAACACCCAAGTGGAGGGAACAGTCGCTTTGGGGTCTTTGCACTTTCAGGGGGAGGGGAGGAGGTCCAACCCTCAAATAGTCAATTCCCAACTAAAACTGTTCTGTGTCCTCACTATAAAAGTACTTGCATATAAATGGTACCTACAGTTTCTCCCTGCTCATTATCTCTGAATCACAGATGGTTTTCCTGCCATGGTATGCCCCCAACACAAAGAATGGCAGACTAATGGGGAAATGTAATTGCTATTTTATGTCCCTTTTGCTTTTAGCAAAGTAGAAAACCAACAACTTTTTTTTTGTCACAATAGGAAAGCAAGTGAACCAGTCAATGCAAAGTCTGCCTTCTGACAATTGAGCCCTATCTTTTTAAATTGGGGTTACATTTCCTTTGATTCAGTCAGGAGACTATGAACGGAGACAACACGATTAAGATCGGATGTTTGCGGCAAAGAGGGCTGGAGTTACTTTCAGAGTAGAAGTGTTTTCATTGCCTTCCTCAGCGATGCTTTATTTAATCCCTTCTGTGTTTCCCATGGGTTTCTACAAGGTCACTAGTTTTAATTAATCACAGCCTCATTTAGACTGTGGACATCAGAAGTGGCTTTGCTACCCAGAAGGGAGCAAGGATCTGTGGGACTGTCTTCGTAGTAAGGACTCACAGCTAAAAAAAAGAAAGAAAGAAAGAAAGAAAGAAAGAAAGAAAGAAAGAAAGAAAGAAAGGAAGGAAGGAAGGAAGGAAGGAAAGAAAGAAAGAAAGAAAGAAAGAAAGAAAGAAAGAAAGAAAGAAAAAGGAAAACCAAGCCTAGAAACCTGTGAGTCTCACATCTCACACATTCCAACTCACCTCAGGTGAGAAGGCACACCCAGGGCCACCACTTCCAGCTCAAAGAAAAGTTTCAGGGAAGCCTCTTATGTCTTAGGAATCTGGATTAATTTTTCATTATGTTCTATAGTATAACTGTGTGTTCTATAGATTTGAAAAACATATCTAGGTTTCTTGCCCCGTATAACAGGGTGTTGAGAGGGCTCATCACAGCTTCCAGAACATTCTGATCCAGCTTTTCTTAGAGAGCTTCAGATGTACCTCTCCATGCTGATAATTAAGAGTCTTGGCATTCATAAAAGCTTTAAATTTGACCCATTGCTCACTAGCTTTGCTTCTACAGAGATCGTCAGAATTCTATTGGCCAACATTAACTGTCCACTACCTGTCAGGGAGATATCTTTCAAGGGCTTGCAGCTTCTCAGTTTTGTCACCTTTGCAATGCTCCTCCATGCAGGAATTGTTTGTTTGTTCCCCTTAATAGACCTGGGGAACTTCACTGGACTCTCACATCCAGAGGAGGACCCCAGGACTGGGGTTATTTTGCAGAGAGTACAGTGCTTGCCTGGCATGCATGAAGCCCTAGGTTTAATTCCCAGTACTTCATAAATCAGGTGTGTTACTGCATGCCTATAATCCCAGCACTAAGGCAGCAGAGACATGAGGATGAAGGGTTAAAGGTCTTCCTTTGCTACATGTGAAGTTGGAGGCTAGTCGTGGAAAGACTCTATTTCAAAAGAAAGAAAAAATAAGCATAAGGAAGAGAAAGCCAAAGCCCACAGCTTAGCATCACATAATAAATATCCAAATGACAAGTCACAAGTCTTCTGACTTTAACACCCTTGAGATTTCCATCCCTCCACAGATGGCTTAGGTAATTCCCAACTCTATATTCCTAGAAATTGCTGATTTAAAAAAAGAGGGGCTTAAATGAATCAATAGAACACGATGAAACTTGGAGTCTTTATTTTCATGCAAATAGTCTCGGAATGAAGGGCAAGACATAAAGATTCAATGACCTTAATTGTAAGAGAATTAAAAATTCCATTAGTAACTATCACAATTTAATAATGCTCATTTTTTTTGCAAGAATGGGTGATAGTTACAGGAAATTATAGCAACTTCTTAATTTCTAAGATGATTTCTTCAAGTGCATTTTCCTTGTTAAATATTAGATGCCTTTGCTGCCAATAGTGAGGAGGTGGTATACCAAACCCTACTAATAAGAAACACCCTGCATTCAGTGCTGTCAAAGGTATCAGCTCATTTTGCAGGTAATTTCTCTGCCACCACAGGAATTCAAGAAGAAATGAAGACTTGTCAGAGTCTGTCTTTTATGGTGAGAGACTTCTCAAGACTACCCAAGTAACTACAGCTGATCTCCAAATATGGTAGGGCTGTTAGGTCAGGTTGCAGTACACTTACACAAAAACCTCACCTATCAGCTGATAAAAAAAACATGTTTTCAGCAGTCTAGTGACTGCCTTGTTGCATTTCATCATAAGAGTCTCTGAGTTTCCAGTTGAGGAACTAATGCTAAAAATAAGGCAAAAAAGATGACAAAGAAAAAGAAGGTGAAGATGACACAAGAAGAAGAAGGAGGAGGAGGAGGAGGAGGAGGAGGAGGAGGAGGAGGAGGAGAAGAAGAAGAAGAAGAAGAAGAAGAAGAAGAAGAAGAAGAAGAAGAAGAAGAAGAAGAAGAAGAAGAAGAAGTCAATTCTAAGAATAGATGTTCTTTACCTTATAAACTTTACTCGAATAAGGCAGAAATGGAGTCACTAAACATCCTAAAAATGGCAAGCAAGTGCTCAGCCACAACCGAATGCTCTTGAACAGTATGTTAGCAACGAAGAAAACTCCAAACCAAAAGCATGCAGAAGATGCAGAAAGCCTGTCAGAGACAGAAGACCACGGATGTGATTTTGGAATCATTTACCCCAGCATTCATGCCTCCATTACTGGTATCAGAAACCCTTGCACTGTGCTGTTCAGCACATTCCCTTTTGCCTGCTGCAGGAAAGCATTGCATAGTAAGCCTAACTTAAGGTTGGTTGTTGTGCTGTTTTCTGAGGGGCCAGATGAAAATGTCTATCATTGCAGGAGTTATGTTTGGTTGTAAAATGTCCCCCAGTGTCCTGTGGAATAATGGATTGGTTTCCTGTTGGTAGCATGTAGGAAAGGAGTGGAAACCTTCAGGAGGTAGGAGGAAAATGCTTTTGAAGGGGCCCAAGACAACTCCTGTCTCTTTGCTTCTTTTCCTCCCACAAGTAGCTTCTGACAAGTATACCCAGAGCCATGATGTCCTGCCCCAGTATGGGCTCCAAATCAAAGACTCAAGTCACTGGAACAAGACTCATGAAGCCATGAGTCAAAATATGTTTCTCCTATACATGCTTATGTCAGGCCCTTTGTTACTAGACAACGAGTCTAATATCCTAAAGATACAAGAAAGTCATTGTGCAACCACAGAGAGCAGAGCTACTGGGCAAACTTGCAATCATCCAGACACATGGAATTTTTAGGACATGAGCGTGTTGCATGCGTCATGCTCATTATGGCAGGTGAAAACCACACTTACAAATAAGGAAGTTACATTACTTTCTCAAAGACACTAAGAAATTAAAAGACAAATTTATTGTGTCTTTCTGGGTAGTTCATATGATGAATGTGGTTGGGATAGCCTCATTGAGTGTGAGCTCAACTTATGTAGACATCAAGGGAGATCATCAATATAGCAATCATCTCAGGTAACACAATGCTCTTAAGATATCTTTCCAATCAAAGATGCCTTTAATGTTTTCCCAGGTAAAGTGGTCAATAGGCAATTTGGAAACCAAGTGATTGTAAATACTTAAATATTCATTTGGCTTCTTCCATCCTGTCATTATTTATGATAACACTTATATCTTTAAATATTGGCCTCATCCTATTTATAACAACACGGGCTAGCACCACTCATTTATCTCCTTAGAAAAGGCAATTTGGCGGAGGGGGTAGCCACCACCACAGCAATTTGTCATTAACAGCAGATCTAATTAAATAGCCTCCTCTTCACATTACTGTATCATCTTGTGCATTTTCTCAGCCTAAGACTAAATATCTTCTAGACCATAATAATCCACCAGATCAAAAATTCAGCTGCTTAGGAAAGTGAGAAAAGAGTGATTTACATGTTACACTTTAAAAGCTTCATCAAAGCTGTAATAATTTTGTTGGATAAACAATGTGATTCTCGACATTAATAAGAATTTCTAAATATGAACAATATGTACCCCGAGGAGACTAGTATCTAACAAGGAACTGATAAATTATGTTGGGCAAATAATCTGCATACTAAAACCTGTGTAATGGAGACAGGAAATTAAATATTGAAATGTGTAAATAATACACAGTTTGGTGTGTTGGGTTCCTCCCCCACTCCCTTACTTGGGTTAAATCCCAGCTTCAAAATAATAGACGTGCCAGAGCATGCCCTTGTCACTCAGACAGGAGAACAGAATACATTGGTTATGTCTCAGATTCAAATTTATGCTGACCAAACTCTCAGTAGTTGAGAAAGAATAGGATAGGGGAGAATAGTCGTGGCATATTTTTTTCTAGACTCTCCAAAATTACATTTCGTACTTTTCATTTCTTGAGCGCAAAAATTACCTTTGAAAATTAGAATAAACTAATTTTTTTGTTTAAAAATGTTTGGTAATATGGAACCAACAGGAATGTTGCCCACAATGAAGCAGAGCCTTTGTGCAAGAGATGGATCCGACAGCTGAGCCTTGGCTGAACATTCTTCAAAGCACGTTCATCACCTGTCCCTGATAGGTTGCTCAGGGGATGTGTTCAAAGCCAACTGTGCAGATATATCTCTATTACATACTATTTTCATCTTTTTTCTTTTTTTTTTTTTGGATTTTCAACATATGGTTTCTCTGTATAACCCTGAGTGTCGTGGAACTCACTCTGGAGACCATGTTGGCCTCGAACTCAGAAATCCGCCTGCCTCTGCCTCCCAAGTGCTGGAATTAAAGGCATGTGCCACCACTGCCCATATTTTCATCTTCAATAGTTATTTCACTGAAGTAAGATGCTAAAAGGTCTTCATAGGTCAACCTGAAGAACTTTATAAGTACAGAGAGGAGCATGAGGAGCTTAGTGCCATGTGATATTCTCCAAGAGGTCGTGTTAGGAAACAGTCATAAAAGCTAACCAGTCAAAGAGCAGGTAAGTGAACTCGAACTAGAAAGGACAACACAGCTAGGAAGCTTGAAGGTAAACATAGTCTCCAAAACACAAGGGGAGGTGAGGAGAAGAATACAGAAGTCAAGTCTAGTCTGAAAACAGTAAGACACAAGCTTGAAGAATATACTAAAAAATAGTCTCCAGAATGTCTAAGAACACTTAGTAATCAATTAAAAGATACACTAGTTGAAAACTGTAAAAGGTACGGAGAGGCAATTTTTTAGAATACAAATTCTACATGATTTTGAAAAGTCTTAAAAAGAAGTCTAGTCTTGCAAGAATGAGAGAAAAAGAACACCAAACATGAGTTAAGGCCCAGATGTAAAACTCTGATGGTGTCAAGTGGAAGAAAAATGGCTACTATCTGAACATCCTTCCAGTACATTGCTCCCATCACTCCAGAGGAAAATCTGATGACGTCAATCAGAGTTTATGGTTAAAAGTCATTGAGCTTTTAAGGTAGAATAAACTTTTCTTATAATAATTCAAATATAATAGTATATAATTGACTGTTTATTCTAAAAATAAAATGTTAAACATTATATAACTGTCTTATATAAAATACTTTAACATATAATTGTTTCACATTGTCTCAAACTTACACAAAAACATATTCATGTAAGGATATTCATAATAATATATAATTATATATATATATATGTTAATAGTATAATATATATGACATGTATATATGTATGGCATAATGTTTAGCAGTATAAAAGAACAACCATGAAGTGATGGTGTGTTATTCATAGAGTGAATGATCAAAGTACACAAGTTAAAAGGCAAGTGAGGAGACTCAGCAAGTGAAGGCACTTGCCCAAAAGACTAATGACATTAGTCCAACGCTTGTAAGCCACATGGTTGTGATCCACGTGAAGGAAAGGAACCAACTTCTCCTGCCCCCAATCATCTAATCTCCATATGAGTGTGCACCGGTGCACACACACATACTCACACAATCACACACACACACACACACACACACACACACACACACACGCACGTGCGTGCACACGCGAACGCGTGCATGCATGCATACAGACACTTAAATAAATAAATGCAGTGTTTAAGTGTTCAAAGCGCATTGAAGATGAGTTAGAACCATATGGATCACGAATCCTCTAAATGTAACATTGTACAAAGAAGATAAAAAGCCAAGCTAGAGGCAAACATGAGCCTTGTCACGGGAGTCATGTGATTTTTTTAATGCAACTATAACAGTTCAGATTGCCTGTAGGCATTAAATGTAACAAAAAAAAATACAAAGAAAAGTGAGGGATTGGGGAACAGTGATTGTCATACTTGACATAAACTATTTTCTAGAGAGGTCCAAAAATCTTTGGACTTTATTGTTATTCTGGTAAAGCAGAGCAATAAAGAAATAGAATTCATTGTAATATTTTGTGTAACTTGTATGTTCAAACACTTGTAAAAATTTATTGTGATGTGATGTATGCTTATGCATTTGCAAATGTATCTACATACATGTAGAGGGCAGAGGTTGACATCAGAAGTTGTTCTCTAGTGTTCTACATCTCATTTTTGAGGCAGGATGTCTCTAGGAATTTATCGATCCTGCTAGCTAGACTGGATGGCCAACAGTCTCCAGGGATCCTCTTGTCTCTGCCTCCCCTGCAATCCCAGCATGGGCAGACCACCACATCTAGCATCTTACACGGCTTCTGGGGATTCAAACTTATGACCTTGTTCTCATATTGTAAGTATTTTGTCTACTGAACCAGCTCCTTAGTCCCATAAGCAGAATTAAAAAAAAAAAACTCATTTAGATCACAAAGGAGAGAGTAAGGAGAAATTAAAAGCAAAGAGAGAGAAAGGGGATGATTTTTACACTCACGACATGAAAATTCCCAATTTTCTAAAATGGAACAGGCATGATGCTGGCTTTGTCTGGACTTGATAGTAATTATTTCCCTCTTTCATCCCCTCAAAATATCCACAAGTGGGTGTGTTAAACAAGAGAGAACACAAACTGGACACCATAGAGCACAGCTGAGTCCAATCAAATCCCAAAGTAATAGTAGAGTCCTGGACGAGAGGAGAGAAGCTAATTTAACCTTTTAACCCCAGCTCCATATGTATTATGTGGTGACGATAATACAGAGAATGTTGTGAGGATTAATACATTCATTCCTCAAGCTTTGGAGATAAAAATGTGCTCCATAAGTACTTTATTTTAAGACGTGTGGAATGGTTTGTTTATTCCCCTATCCCATTCAGAACCGCCTTAAACCTTATCTCCTGGTTCTGGGTTTTGAGATGAATATGGGGGTCTTTTAAGTGACTGGAAGTAACCTTTGAGGATTATGCATTTTAAGCGCTGGTTCACAATGACTGTGTGACCAGATAGATGTCACACAGGAGAAAGTAAAAAATATAATCCCTAAGAGGTTAATGACACAAATTGTATGTGGAGTTTCAATTTGCTGCGATAATTCTAGGCACTTTAGAATTAGTGACTTTGGCCTTAGCACTCAATGTCTGCCAATACAAAGACATCCTGATTTGGGGTCTACAGGCGGGGTGGGGGGAAGCTGAGTTTGGGCTGGAAGGCAGCAAATCAAGTCATAAAATTCAAGAGGAGCATAGAGCATATGCTGTTTATAAATGGACTGATGGAAGTTCCTTCAAGTAGCTTTCTCTTCAGCAAGCAAACATAACAGTTTACATTGGTTTCTCACAATTTCTTAGCCACTGTTTTCCTGGAAGAAGGGCTCATGCTTGAAGTGGGCCTACACTTTTGAAAGGTGGCAAGACTCAGGGACAAGAAGCCAAGCCAAGAGTGCTCACTTTTCTCCTGAAGCTGCTTTGATTCACACATGCGCTCGTGCACACACACATGCACACTCGGGTGCACACACACACACACATGCACATACACAAATCCCAGTCATGCAAGAAAAATACCAAAGTCTTGTATTTATAACACAGTATCGAAGATATAGATGGTCACAACCCTCTCTTCCTCCTGCCATCTCTAGGTATAAGATCTGAAGGCAAACTGTGGTGTATGCCTGTAATGCCAGCATTCAGGAGGCTGAAGGGAAGAGGATCATGAGTTTAAGATCAGCCTGGACTACATAAAACCACAGTTTGTAGTGGTAGCTACCTTTATCCACTGAGTTAGCATTGTCCCAATATGACAGTCCCTAGATTATATGTGAGAGGAGAAAACACAGCTTATGATGGTTTTTCCATATCACTGTGTCATCTTCTATGAAGACCAAAAGTCATAATGATGCTTTTAATTTAGAAAAATTCACCAACTACTTCCACCTTGTTCAATCCAAGTTTTTCTCAGTCCTATCTGCCCCTGAAGTTTTCTCCACATCTCAAAGCCTAAGGATTACACAGGAGAAGTTCTGTAAAATATGTTATTACACATCGGTCCTGTGACTTCATTACCAATATGAATTGCTGGGTAGCTAGAACAGCATACTGTTGTTCACTAATTGTAGCCATGAGTTGCCTGGTGATGGGAAGATAGTCTGATGACACACAGATGGTTTCTCTGTTGGACGAGTATCACAGAGTAAACCTATACAAACTGAGGTAGATAGTATACCACTAGCTCATACAATCTTGAAGGGACAATGCTGCATATATGATTTCTCATGGAACAAAACTTTATTATAGCACATGACTGCAACTGATCTTCTAGGTAGCTTCTAAGAGAATCTCTGCAAGAACCTACTCTCAGTCAAAATGTGATAGAATATGGTTTCCCCAGATGAGTCACAGTATAGCATCTGACTTGTTAGTATAATCTCTTTCGATGGCTTTATAATGAAGTGGGGTGCCATGCAGAGTATCACACAGAACCAGAGATGGCTTCCACCTAATAGCCACCAAAATTCAGAGCGCCCTCAGTTTCAAGGCCTGCTAGGATCTGAGACCTGCCAATACCCATGTAAGCATAGAATTAGATCCTTCCCCATTCACTGTCCAGAGGGACCCTTGTCCTTGGTGCACACCTAGACAATAACAAATGTAAGACCCTGAGCAAACTACCTGATAAAACACCCCATGCACCCCAAAGCACAGGAGCTGTGATATTATAAACTATCATACTAGCACTCAAAGTTGCTGATAATTTCTTATTCCATGATGAGTAGCAAGTATAAGTATTTAATTAGCTATTAATTAATAAACCGTGTGTTAGGACAGTCGCTGGATTACAATAAGTGGAATCATCTACTTTCTATGGCCACATAAACTTCTAGTGTAGCAGAGAGGAGCAGGCGTTGTATAGTTACCCACTACAGTTAGAGTTAGTGCTGTGTGAGAGACAGTACGCATCCCAAGTACTTTCTATAGATTTTAACATGTAACCATCACAATCGTGAGCATCAACCTCATTTTGTGGAATGAAAAAAAAAATACAGTGATTGCCCAGGGCCCCATTCATGGTAACGACAGAGCTGGGTTTGGACCAATTTTTCAACAGTGATGCTAAAGACAAATGTAAAGTGAGAAGTTCAATGAACATACTCTATGTGATACTGTACAATGATGTGATACTATTCTGTTACAGGTTAGTTAACCCAGCTATAGGTTATTTAACTAAAGGACTCTTAGCTACAGAGGGATATGTAAGATTTCATTTAAGTCAGGCTTCTAGACTCTAAGAAGAGTATTCACCAAGCCCCCATGGCAGTATATAAAACACATATAAAACAGACAGAAGGAAACTGACTATTAATAGGCCTGCAATACAGGGAAGCAATGAGAAGGTCAGATAGATCAGATAAGGTGTTGGGAGCCCCACTGGCGGGCTTTGTCATCTGGGGAGTAGAAGAACAAACGTCTCCAAGGCTGTTTGCTATGAGCAGTGAAGCAGTGTTCATCTGGCCATCCTTGCATCATGAGACTACCATGCTGGATCCTGACAGAACAGATGGAAAGAGTCGAGACTAGACTAACTAGAATAGTCTGAGGCTATTACAGTCTTTCAGGCAAGAGGAAATGATGGCGGCCTCAGAGAAAGAGGTGGTGCCAGGGATACAGAAGAGTGGTCACAACACAGAGATGCTTTGAAAATAAGAAATAGATAAAGAGAGGTGCAGGGGAGTAAGAAGGACTTAGATTTCAGCCATGTTCAGCTTGACTTTTTATGCAGTGTGCACCAACTGCTGCTGATGGTTACACGATTTCCAAGTCAAAGGCAGCGCCTGGGGAAAGTTAGTCCCTGGAGTCCGGTTTGTGGTTTCCCATATATCAGAGCATAAAACACAGGCCTTTCTACAGAAGGTTAGAGGTTACCAAACATCCCCCAAAGGCACCTAAAGGCTTTGACTGGGGACTTCAATCACTCATTTAAAAAATCAAATAGCTTTGGTTTTAGAAAACACTTCTTTTTTTTTTTTTTTAATGAGCGGGCCAATATGGTTTTGCTTCAGGCGTCATTTCAAAGGCAATCTTCTTAGAAGGATTTGGGAGTCTTAGTTTGATCAGCCCACTCTACCCCATCACCAGGGAGTCATGGAATTTCACAATCCCAATTCTTTCCTTCCACAACTAACCAGGTCTCTGCTGTGTGATAAACCCTAACCCCAATCCTTGCATCCACTTGAGGAGATATTCCTCAGTGGCACTGGGACAGGAGCCAAGCAGACACCAGGCAAAGAAGAAATAAAAGCAAAAGTCATCGCTTCCATTCAGAATATGGCCAAGACACAGGTCAAACAGGGCAGGTCATCCAAGTTTCTCCAAACAACCAAGCTGTCCTTTCTTCTTTGGGTAAATAGCTATTCAAAGAATCACAATGGGTGTTTCTTCAGTTCCTGTTTAGTTTTGGTTAGCCTCAATTTCTTCATCTAGAAAATGGGCATACTGGCCTGGGGAGAAAGCTATCTGTAATATGCTTGTGCGTTAGCCTGGATTCTCTAGAAGCACATAACAGTTGGAATGAATAGACTAAAAGGAGATTTATTATATTGGATTATACATATGGTCTGGGTAGTCCAGCAATGGCTGTCTTTTTAATAGAGAGCCTAAAAACCCAGTAGCTGTTCTGTTCCCAAGGCTGGAAATCTCGGCAGTCCTAATCTGGTGCAGAAATTCTGGAGGAATCCTAGAGAGCCTTCAGTTCATATGGAAGGTGAAGAAGCTGCTCTCTGATATCAGCCAACGAACGTAGCAGCATGGCAGCACCTACAGGGCAGAAAAATTTTAGAATGAAGTAAAATTCACAAGCAAGATGCAAAGGCAACCAGGCAAAAACCAATGCTTTTTCTCCCAGATCTCTTTTACCTAGCTTCTATCAAAGGTGGTACCCACATTTAAGGTATGTCTTTCCACTTCAGATACCCTGATCAAGAAATACCTTAGATGTGGCCAGTGACTCATCTCTTACTTGATTTCAGATCCCTTAAAAGTAACAACCAAGATGTTAACCTGACAGGATCTGAATGTAATCACCAGAAGCCAGTGTGTAGTATGAATTTATAATCCCACTACTAGGAAGGCAGAAACAGGTGGACCACTGGGGGCCAGCAAAGCCTAGTTGGTGAATCCCAGGCCAATGGGAGACTTTGTCTTCAAAAAATAATTTTAATAGCACCTGAAGAACAATATCCAGAGGTGTCTTATGGCCTCCTCACACACATATCTACATGCACATGCAAACACACACACACACATCACATACATATACACAAAAAGTGAGCATATTAATATGTGTCTACAACACTATTTTGAGAATGAGGTTATCTAACTCATGAGAGATGTTCAACACAGTGCCCACTATACAGTATGTCCTCCATCTATGTCCATCACGATAGTTGTGAGCCATTCAATGCTATTCAGAGGAAAAGGCAATGATACTCAGAGCAAACCAAAGAAGGCTTTTAGCTAAGAGAGTCTCACCTTGCAGTAGAAGAGACACAGAACAAATGACATTTGTAATAACAATGACGAATAAGGAAGTCCAACCAGGCCATGGCTTCAGCCCCTTACCTCTTTTCTCCTCTCGTTTTTCCCATTGTTCCCTCCCAGAGCATCTTCTAGGGCCCTGTCACCAAAACAGAAATGGAATCATAAGGGGCACGAACCTTAGGGAAAAGCAAGTAGACAGTGAGTCTAGCTACCTGCCCATGAGAATTGTGTGATGTAAATCACTACACCTGCCCAACTCAGAGTCCTCTTCCACAAAATAAGGGAAGCATCACCACACAGAAACAAAAACATATCTGTATTTTGGGACAGAACAAGATGAAGACTCTAAACAAAAAGGGCACTGAAAATTAGAACTGTCAACCCAATATATATTAAGCACATTCTATGGACTCAGAGATGTGGCAAGTTTAGAATGAAACACATCATGAGCTCCTGCTGGGTTCCAACTTGGGAGTGATGGACAATGGTTCTTCTTCAGGTGGGACAAAGAATCTCTGCCAGAAAATCAATAGTCCAAAACAGAATAGTAAAATCATAGATGGCAGAGCTGAATGGTTGTGCTGTGTGTTTTTAGAACCAGAAGAGGAATGCTTTAAAAAGGTGGGAAGCTAAGAGCTTCTCAAGTGAAACCTGAGTGATGAAGATGTGGGGATAAATGGGACAGATCTAGGGAAAATGATTATACATATTACATGTGACAGATAGCTGTAAGGAGCATCGGCTCTTCAAACGCCATCTAACTAACTACGTTCTCACCTCATTGCTAGGTCTCTTTTTTATACAGAGTCTCTTTTTTTAGACAGAGAGTGTGGATGGTGTGTGTGTGTCTGTGAGTGTGTGTGTGTGGGTGGGTGTGTGGGTGTGTGTGTGTGTGCTAGAGATCAATCTCAGATATCAGTCTTTGGGTATCATTCCTCAAGTGTAGCTTGTGTTTTTAGAACAGATAGCTCATGGATCTAGAACTTGGTTAATCGGCAAGCTCCAAGAATCTACCTACTTCTACCTTCCCAGCACTGATATTATGAGATTATAAACCTTGCCATACTGGGCTTTTCCATGTGAATTCTAGGAATCAGGATCTGGCCCTGATGCAGAAATAGGGGATATACCAACTTCTCCATCTCCCCAACCCTGTTGTTCGTTCAGAGCAGACATTTCTTTGCATATCAGACAGTAGAAATTAAAGAAGGTCATTTCCAAATGAAAGTGGATCCTCAGAATGAATGCTGGTGTAAATCTTTATTCTTAGATTCATCTTCAGTATTATGGCTTCAGGTTTATTGAGGAAGAAGTTTCTAAAAACTCTCTAACCTCTTTTACTTCATTCAGAAACTAAATGTAGACAAAAGACAGAGTCCCAAAAGGCAGGCACATGACATTCAACTGACGATAGAAGAGTGTTATTCCTCCAGATAAGCTCATGGTTTTACCTATCTTTAGTTCACATTTTCAGACTTCAGAGAAGAATATAGATTAGAATGATGAATCTGTAGTGTGCTTGTCCTATGAGCCTCTAACAGCAAAAAAAATATTCCAGAGACATCATCATGTATTCTGATTCTAATGCTGCCAGACATTCCCAATAAACAGGAGTTCCAAGAGTCCCTTGGGTTTAACAGACTATATAACTCAGAATTCCTTACTCAGCCTTTCAATATGGCTTAACTGACAAACTTGGAAGATGGTTGTGGAATGTCTTCATGAGCTGAGTTTGGGTCAGAGTTAGCCAAGAGTAAGCTAACTGATCCTCATCAATAAGGTTGTACTCACTATGTCACAAAAGCCTGCAGACATTCTTCTAGGCTTAGAAGGCAAATGTGCCCAAATGGGACGCAGTTTCACAAAAGACTTCATGAATCCCTAGCTACCTGAAATCATTGTGCACTTCCTATCACTTAAATCTCTCTGACTGAGTAGAGAGATCTAGAAGGTAAAAACATATAGTGTGAAGCATGCCATGACCTTTGCCTGAGTGCTTCACACGCAGCCATGAGGACCCTCCACCCAAGGGTCCTCATGAAATGGTAAGAAATTTGATCGGTTCACATTTCAGTCTAATCAAAATCAAGCTCATGTATTTTTCTATTCTGGGTTATAGTTAGGTTACCCAATGAAAAGCACAATAGGCAAAGGCATGAAAAGTATCCTGACGACATATCCCATTTGTAAACAGTGAAAGATAGATTGATAAGCAAAGATTACCAGAGACCCCCTTTCTTAGAGACTAACCTGAACTACAGTTCCACTTACATGTCAAACCTTACTATAAAATTAATACGTACATTGATCCTGCCTTTTTAGAAGAAATTGAGGCAGGTAGACTTTGAATATGCTACTGCATTCAAAATTTATCTAAGTAAATAATTATTTTGAAAGCTAAGATTTAGGCAGCTTTTGTATTCTGCGTTATGCTAACGTCTGACAATTACTAAGTGTGGTATCAGCTAGTGTTGTGGCTTTTTTTAAGTTTAATTTAAAGCAATTTGACATGGAAAGGTTATTACTTTAGTTGCCAATAAAAGCTGTACTTTTAACATAAGTGTACAGTAGGCCCTAGGGTATGTGACTATTATCTTTTCTGCAATTATGTGGTGTTCTACATAATGTTAAAAAAAACTTAAGAAATATCAAAAGTACTAAGTTAGATACAGTGTGCAAGTGGAATGCAGAAAGCAGGCTCGTCTCACAGGACGTGGGGTGAGGTTTCCCCCTACAGCTAAGACAGAGAACAACACCAGCTGGCTTTGAATAAATTAATTCAAATGATATCTTCAAAACACACACTTAGCAACCAGAATATCGATTGCATGAACATTCTGTCTTTAGATGCAGTTGTTCACATTCGTAAGCTAAATGCCATTAACAGTAGGAGCAAGCCTCTGAACCAATTAACCTATTTTTCTGGAGATGCTAAGTTACCAAAATAAAAAGAACATTTCTCAGATGGTGTTTGCCATCCAAAGCTTTCATATGTCCCAGAGAGAAAGAAAATAATCTCTTGCCAGTAATTGGGTAACTTTCTCTCTTCCCTTGATCTTTCAGAGAGATTGAGCTTGAGCAAAACAAAATGAAATGCTAATATTTTGTTCTTTTAAAAAATGAAGAAGAAGATAGCATTAACCTAGCTCACCTACCCTCACCCTCTCACACTTATCTCAGAGGTGTTCATATTTAACTAATGGGGGAGATTCAAGGAAAGAGCCTGAAAACGAATTTAATCAATAGCTCCTGTCAATTTTTCATTATTATGGGATATTCCTTTCCTATAATGAGAAATCATTCATGAAAATTGAAGCCAGCAAAATGGAGACATGCACCCGGCCATCTGCCTAATAGAAGCATTTTGTCTCTCAAAAGAGAAAGAGATTCAGGGCTAGAAAGGTGTCCTCATACTCCCTCAACTACAGCCATGGGAGTGGAAGTCATTCCTGAACAATACTTTAAAAAAATACCATGTTCATCACAATTACTATTAGAAAAAAATGTATACTTAATGAGAGTATTTACCTTTGACCTAAACACCTTTAAAAATCTCACCTTCTCTATCCAAAAATCCAAAAAGTGGGTACTGTCTTCCTGGGCACTTTCATTATGGACAAGTCAAAGCCCTTGAAAGCAATGGAACTCCAGTGTCTATGAGCTAATATCTGGATGTAGAATATCCCCAAAAGGCCTAGGAGTAAGAAAGTTGGTTCTCAGTTACATGCTATTGGGAGGGAGTAGTGCCTTTGAGATGTGGGGCATGAACAATATATAGGCCCGGTCTTGGCAGTTTGAATTTGAGACATCTGAAGATGCCAATTCTACAAGATACAGAAGATCTTTTCAGGGCCTTGTAGAACTTCCAACATAAACTCATTTTAGACTGGTGGAGTAGAGGTCTTGTTGTGGTAGCTAGCACAGACAGGACTGAATGAGGCCAAAGAAACCAAAGCAACATGCCCAGGAAGCTTCTCCAGCGAGTCTGATAGGTAGCAAGACTTGGGAAAGCTAATAGGAGAGTCTAGGCAGAGTTAGTTCAGTGTTCTGTCTTTGTGTTTTTCTTTCTCCCTGGTTCCTGAACACAAGAGCCTTTTGAAAATAGTGTGTTGCACCGCCAGCCAAAGTAAAAGAAAATAATGTTCACATGAAGGACGAGAGACAAACCAATTGGATACCTCTTGAGTCCCCAAGAAAGAAGTCTTCCTCAACACATAGGGAGGGGGAGAACAGAAGGTTGACATGGTGGTCCCTGCCCAGTGTTAAGAGAAGACTTTCATTATCAGTACCCCAGATAAAGCTGGCTTCCTTGATTGGCTTTTTTCATAATAACAGACTGATCATGTGTTGGAATGACCTGCTACATGTGATAATAATTTTCTGAAAATATTAAAATTGACGTTAGAATTGATACTTGAAAAAATAATGTTGATAAGAAACCCATAGTCATTTGTTAGATATCTGTGATGGTTAATTTTAATTGTCAACTTGATCAAGAAGTACCTTGGTGTTAGTGAGGCTGTGCACTCTGCATAATGTGTGTGTGCATGGGGCAGGTATTACAGAGGACTCCTTGAGGAAAGAACACTCGCATTGATGTGGGTCACAGCATCCCATTGGCTAGTGGTCCAGAATGAACACAGAAAAAAGAAGGAAAGAAACCAGGCAAGGGCCAAGCGTTTCCTTTCTCCATTTCCTGATCCACTGAGATACAAAGAAGCAGCCTGAGACTCCTTCTACCATGGCCTTGAGCCATGCCCTCTGCCAAGACTGGCTCACTGTCATGAACCCTAAACCATGAGCCATAATAAAGCATTTTTCCTCTCTTTGCTTCGTTCGGGTGTTTTGTCATATCAATGTGAAGAGTAGCTACTGCCGCACCACGAATAGTCTAGAATATTCAGTGTTATTTTTCTAAAAGCATTATTTGTAATGAGGAAATTTAGGGAAAATTAGGTTATCTGTTCCATTATGCAGATAAGTTGAGACTAACTCAAAGTTAGACAAGGAATGCTAGGGTTTGATTTGGGGTCCCCTAAAGTCTGCCTTTTGGTATCTTTAGCTGTATATAGCAACTGTCTCTGTATCCCCATATACTCTACCTCATTCTCACTGACTCTCCAGGTCTACCCATCACATCCACACTTTAGCTAAGATATACTACCTCCAAGCACATACCTTTGATTCAAGAGCGCTAATAGTATAGCCCTTGTTAAGCAGTAGTTTGGGTATCACTGAATTCGTTGATTATTCAATCTTTCCAGTGCCATCTCTACACTAGGAATCATAACCACAAATATCTCAACGAATTGTTTAGGAAGTGATTCCTACAATGAGCCTCGGTTACAGTAGCTTCTCAACCTACGCCAATGCTATTGTCTGGAAGCAATAAGGTGTTGGATTCATGATTTTGATTCTGAAATATTGAAATAATAGAATTGATGAGGAGAGCAAGGTCTGTGCTGGAAGGAGGTGCCCAGGTGAGAAATTCAACATGATTTGTGAATAGAGACCTAAGTGTAGAGACAGGCACGGGCAAAGGGCTCAACATGCCTCTTCTATTACTTAAAGTCAAAAGTTCCTCCTCAATTCTAGTGCATCCTCTGAGAGAAAAGGAAAAGAATACTGTCCAATTTCATTCCACGGTTCATGAGCCACTTTGTTTCCCTCCTAAATAGACATGGGATGTGTGCTTTAACCCTTCCTAATGAAAGGTTTTGCCAGCTCTGTTCACCAGTGTGGACTGAAATGGTGGTTGCCATTTCAAATTCATTCTTTTTTTTGTTTGTTTGTTTGTTTTCTTGAGACAGGGTTTCTCTGTATAGTCCTGGCTGTCCTGGAACTCACTCTGTAGACCAGGCTGGCCTCGAACTCAGAAATCCACCTGCCTCTGCCTCCCAAGTGTTGGGATTAAAGGCATGCGCCACCACCACCCGGCCTCAAATTCATTCTTGTTCACCTTTTTATCCTTACATAACTCTGAAAAGACTACAGCAGGCTTAGGGTCATCACTGGTACATGGTGCTGAGGCAGCACACTTTCCCCGAGCTCCTAGGACTCTCCTACTCCACTGTCTGTATTGATCTCAGGCTGGATAACAACTCCAAAATGGGAGAGCCAGGCACAGCAAGGTCAATCTGATGCAGAAGAGCTGAGCAGACAACTGTGACAAAGAATAGAAATCAATTTAAAGTGTGTATGCTAATGTACCACATAACAAGTTGTTGAGGTCTCTGGTTGGGATTACCGCTGTATCTGCATCCTAGAAATGGTTAGAAAAGGGTAAGTATACCTCCAAGTGTTCTTTGTTTTCACCCATTCATGTAACTGGGCAATATATATGGATTCCTTATTTGATTTATAGCTTCCAGTTTCAGAATCAGAAATATGATTAAAATGTATCTTATGAACATACAGACAGAACTGGGAGCCAGGAATACAGCTCAGTTGCAGAGAGCTTGCTTAGCATATAGAAAGCTGAGTTTGGTTCCTAGTACTACAGGATTTGGATATGGTGGCACATCCTGTAATACCAGTACTCCAGAGGTTGAAGCAGGAGGATGAAGTCATTGTTGGCAAGCTCATTGTTGGCAACATAGACAGTTTGAAGTCAGCCAGGGATACATAAGATTCTGATGAAAAAGAAGGAAGGAAGGAAGGAAGGAAGGAAGGAAGGAAGGGAGG
>NW_021604665.1:6754879-6759516 GCF_004785775.1 Grammomys surdaster | reverse complement strand
AGGGAGGGAGGGAGGGAGGGAGGGAGGGAGGGAGAGAGGGAGGGGGGGAAAGAAGGAATGAAAAAGGGAAGGAAAAAAGGAAGGAAGGAAGGAAGGAAGGGAGGGAGAGAGGGAGGGAGGGAGGGAGGGAAGGAGGGAGGGAGGGAAGGCAAACAGAAAAAAACAGATCCACATTGTATGATAAATACTAAAACCTAAATTTAGATGAGGCGACATCTTACAATGGGAAGAACATCAAGAAAGGCTCTACTCCAAAACACTGTGTAACATGGTATCCAGGGGTTAGTTAGGATGCAGCCAAAGAAGAGTTTCAGGGGAAGTTGGCACAATGAAAACAGACCTCACTGCCTGGAGCATGTCTTTCCCCTGCTGCCTTCAATAGCAAGAAGAACCAGAGAACCCTACATAATGAGAGGGAGCTGTGTTCCAAATCCACCGTCCTGACATGTCTTTAGACAGTGCAAGGCAAGGTTAGATAGATAGACAGAAGGCTGGGCTCACACACGTGACCCCCTCAGTCCTTTCCCCTAGCTGCTCGAATGTGGGGCTGCGGCCGACGGAGAAATCTGGGCCTGAGAATAATTTTCCAAGTGCTTGGCTGAACTGAGAAGGGAAATGACCCACAGCAGCGGCTGTAAAGACAGGGAGCTGACATGTAAACTTCAAGCTTCAGAGTAATGATATCCCTTCACAAGTATTTATGTTCCATTCACATGTGGCCTCCGAATGAAAACCAAATGGCAAACAATAAAAGTCTTTCAAGACAACCAATTCTGGCAAACAGTCACAACCCCGAGCTCTTTAGTAACACGGACTGCTTTGCCTTCCAGTAAGTCACGTGCCCCTCAGAGCCCCCGCAGACCATGAAAAGTCTTCGGAAAGCTAGATTCCTCAGCAGTCAAGGGGAATGAAATAGAGGTTGTTCCAACTTCCTTTCCCAGTGTTTGCTAGAGTTTGCTATTTTACAAAGCAAGACACACAGAACCTAGAGCCATGCTGGGTTTGACTCCTGGCTCTGTCTCTCGAGAGTCAATGAGGTCTGGAACAAGTCGTTGAATTCCTAGCCTCAGTTTCTGCAGCTGAGAAGCTCAGAAGCCTATTGGGAATAGTACATGGTCTATCTGTCTATCTATCTATCTATCTATCTATCTATCTATCTATCTATCTATCATCTATCGATCTATCGATCTATCAGGATTTGGCTTTAGGAGGCTGGGGAGATAGTTGTACAGGTATGACGATTTAGTTCCTAGAAGCTGTGTAAAACTAGCAGGGACCTGTACTCCTGACTGTAGCAAGGCAGAGGCAGGTAAATCCAGATACATGAGGCTCCCTGGTCAGCCTGTCTAATCTACCAGTAGAATCAGGCCAGTGAGATAGGCAGTTTCAAACAAAACAAAACAACAAACAAAAACAAGTGGATGGCACCTCATAAGAAATGACCCCCAAGGTTTTCCTCTGGCCTGTACGTGTACCCAGACACTTGTGCATGCCTGTATTTAAATATACCTCCACACAAAGATAGATACACACACACACACACACACACACACACACACACACACACACACAAGTCTAAGTTAACTTAAAGGGTCATTTTTCTAAGAAACAAAAAGTTCAAGAATATACCAAGTGCCTCCTAGAGCACCTCTTCCACCAACTTCCAGGGCAATTCCAGTTTGCCTTCCAATTCTGCAGAGGAAACAAAAGGGATTTCTGCCCAGATCCTTCTGCCAAGTTCCCTAATACCCTGGTTCATGTTAGATCTTCCTGGTAGGTGCTCCAAAAGACACTGTACTTTACTAATCAACATTAACATTATATTACATTATTTAACTGTGTCTCTTCTGGAGAAAATACATTTTAAGGGGGACAGGAGTCAGGCTAGTCCAAGTTGCCTTTCTAACCTCCAGCCTGTGTTAGCATCCACTCCATGATGGATGACTGGATGAATAGGATTTGGGTCCAGGGACAATGCTATTAGGGGCCAAAGATATAAAGGTGAATGAACACTGAGAGACAACATACTGGCCATAACACAATGATCTTATTACCAGAGGAAGCAAAAGTGACCTCCAGTCATTTATTTCTCCCAAAGTCAAAACAAGGGCACATGAAGTAGTTACCAGACATGACTTATCTATGAAGCCCAGAGGAGTGTGGGAGCTTGCATGATTTTGTGAAGGATATTTATTTTGATACTGTTTTATGACTATCAATCCAGGAAGCCAAGAGACAGATGTTACTTGCCCAAAGGCTAAATTATCTCAACCCTCTGGAAAGGGAGCAGGTGCCCATCTGTCCTCATTTGGAGTCTGGAATTTTACTTTATTTCTCAGTTCCTGGGTTAGAGATTTTTTGTTTAAATAAAATCTCAGGCAGGCACTTACTGCATCAGAAAATAGAGGAAACACTCCCATCTTGTGGGCCATGACAGGCCTCTAAATACTCACCTGCCTTACGCATACCACAACTTCCAAAGAACAGGGTTCCTCAGTTCTGAATTGGCCTTTGGCACCCTTTGTGAAATCATGGCAATATCAGGGTGGAGACCAATGTCACCTTCAGGGTCTGTTGCTGTGAAGAGGGCACCTTCACCAGGGCCTCCGACACCCGGACAAGGTAACAACTCTGATGTTGACTTACGCTTCTGTGAGCCAACTCCTAAAACTGCTCTAAGTGTCACAATAACTATTTTGGCTCCAATCTTTCCTCTAAACTCACCTTTGTCCTTCTGACTTGAGCACTTCTGAAATCAAGAATTTGGATCACGCTGTCAATTTCAGATGTACTATGGCTTCTGTATTTTTCCACATGTGGATGAGCTTCAGGGAAAAGTCTTGATATATATATATGATGCTTCTCTCCTCCCCATCCTCATTTTTACTTTCCATAGCTTCAGTTTTCACAATGTGAAAACACGATCCAAAAAAAATTTAGAAATAAATAAGGCATGCATTTTAGACTAGGTACGATATATCTCATACACTCACATCCCAGCTACTCAGAACATGAATCCCCTCAATAGCTAGTATATGCACACAGCATATGTTACCTACCCATTAGTCACTCTCTGTCAGGTTATCAGGTTGACTCTAGCAGTACTTTGGGGCTTGTGTTCTTTACATCAAGAACAAACAGCCCCCAGCCTAAGGTCTTGACTTAATAAGGTGGTAAAACAATTATATGTGGAAGTTGCTAAGATCTCTGGTAAGAATGAAGCTTCTACCCATGAATCTGTGCAGAATGAAATACAATTCAGTGATAGAGCATTGTAAACAATACAGGTGAAATCTCAGGTTCAGTTGTCAGTAACAACAAAGGAAAAATACGAAGTCTGCATACATTGTACCATCATATGCACTTATGTAGCATTCATGAAGTCCAAGATTTGACATCCAGTAGCAAAAAAAAAGAGAAAAAAAAGAAAAGACAAAAAAAATCTGTTGCTCATTTGCCATCATACCTCAACTATAGACACCATGACCACATATGCAATAAGTATCTAATAGGCTGGAAAGAACAGTAAACTTATGTTGTTTGCATGAAAAAAAAAGCACATGATGGTGGGTTGAAGGCTCAGTACTAGTCACAGTCTCAGGCATCACTGAAGAGCTTATAAAGGAGGAATTGCTATTTAATCCCTGGTCTACAGTTTCTCAAATTCAGTGTTCAAGAAAATTTCTATAAATTCATTCATTCAGTCACTCTAGAAGACTGTATTGGCTCCATGCTTTTACTACACTCATACCCTGCAAGGATACAGGAGGTCATGGCAGCACACAGCAACTGTATGCCCACTGTGTGCCCAGTGTATGCCTACTGTGTGCCCACTGTGTACAAGGGTGGCTGTCTACAGTGTACAAACTATAAGGAGCCTGCCTGCATACAGCTCACTGTAATTTTAGGGAGAAAGATTGTGTTTCATAAACAACTTAGACAATTTCAAATAGTGATAAGAACTATAGAGATAGAAAATGGATTACTGAGACCAACAACGACAACATCTGTGAGCTACACAGGTCAGAGACCAGGTAGCACTCACTGATGCAACAGCTAAAAGTCAGCTGTAGAGTCAAAGAAACGATTTTTGGTAGGCATCTCACATAGAATGCATTTAACTATCCACCTCCTTGGGCTCCAAACGAAATTAGCCTTCGGCTCTAAATATTTATTTATTGAGCATGCAACAGGAAGCCCAAGAGCTACATCTCCAGAGCCAGCAGTCACCTAGATTTTCACATTTCTAAGGTTTGTGATATCATTATATTAGCTTTGCCATGTCTGTCAATCTACTGAGTATGTGATCACATAGACAACAAGTTCTGGGATCCAGACAACAGAAAGAAAAATTCATATGCAGAAAAATAAGAGCCTGAATTTGGAAAATCATGCAAGTTACAGTAAACAAATATCAGAATGTTGTAGCCAATGTTTTATACAGGACATGGTTCTTGGGGTAGGGTTGGGGAAAGGTTACCCTTATGTAAAATCGAGGACAGACCTGCAAGGACCATGAAGCAAGTCAGGGAAGCACATATCCAGATCAAGTTCACCTGCGAGGTCCAGCCTCAGTAAAAGCTGTGGCTTTCTATAACAAAACAGCTGGGCATTGGTTCTCTCTCTCTCTCTCTCCC
>NW_021604665.1:6748832-6754779 GCF_004785775.1 Grammomys surdaster | reverse complement strand
CCCTCCCTCCCTCCCTCCCTCCCTCCCTCCCTCCCTCCTTCCTCTCTCTCTCTCTCTCTATGAAAGCTATGACTGCCATGGGAGAGCTCAAGTGTAACATCAGCTGCAGAACTCACAACAGCTGGGGATAGGTATTCTGGAGGCTAATAGGCTCCAGAAGGGACATTCATTTTCATCCACTGCATCATTTTGAAAACAGAATTGGATTACTGGGGTTGTCTAAGGACGGTATTGATGTGTAGCATTTGCCAATTTTGTTGATGTAAATACCCCCGTTGTAGCAGATTTCAAGCTATTAGGAGGATCAGTGAACCCAGAACTGGGAGCTTGAGTGACCAGACAAAGGCATATAGGACGATCTTAGTCTAGACCTTATATGACATCCACAGTGCTAAAGAGCAAGAGCCAGCAACTGTTTCTGTAGACAGCGGCGGGTTCTTTTCTGCTTGGCAATCTCAGTTCTAATTCTTTGGCAGGAAAGCAGTCACAGACATGTACAAGAGCAGTCCAGCTGGGTTCCAGGTGAACTTTGTTTACAAATGGGTCCGTGGATTACATTATTGCCAAGATCTGCTGTGGATATGATTCAGTTGTTTTTATAATAATGTGTCCTGTTTAATTTATTAAGTTGGGCCAACACTGGAGTGAGGTAAGAAGGGTGTCTGTCGTACAAAATTGAAGGGAAAACTGCCAATGACTATGAAAATAAGCCCCTCTTTTAAGGTTCATTTATTTTACGTGTATGAGTGTTTTGCCTGCAGGTATGTTTGTACAAGTCATGCATACTGTACCCACAGAGACCAGAAAAGAGAGTCAGATATCCTGGGTCAAAATTTATAAAGGGTTGTGAGTTACTACGTAGGTGCTGGGAACAGAAACCTGTCTTCTGCAAGAGCAGCAGATACCCTGAACTTCTGACACACCCCTCTATCCCCAGTGAACTCCTTTTTCAAATATGGAGTCTCTTGAGCATCCTTTTTGTCTTCACCTTGAACCTGGTCCTGTAATTTGTTTACCCTAACAAGATTTATATGTGTATTTGGTCAGGTTCCTGTTTCCTAAACCAAACCTCTGATGAATTGAACACCTAGAATACAGAGCTTGCAAAACTATTGAAAGGGTCAAGATGTGGGTGGAGTCGTGCAACCATGCTGACACTCTTGTCAATCAAGGAATCCTCAGCATCTTCCTGCTGATGAATATAGGAAACAGGAAGCTGCCAGTGAACTGAGTCCAAAGACAACATGATGTAGTAGATACCTAGAATTAAGGCAACCACCACTGTCCCTAAAAACCAGGAAGTTAGTAAGCAGCACTAAGACACCCACTTCCAAACATATGCCTCTTGCATATACCTACAGGAATCTGATGTTTTTCAGAACCTTAGCTGCAAGAGAATCTAGGATCCATAGTTTTTGTTTAAGTCATTCAGTGACATTAGAAAAAAATAAAGTAAAATGTATATGAGTTGCCAAGACCATATCTACCACAAAGGGCATCCTAACAGCCTATATCAAAAAAGCATGGGATTCTCCTATGCCAAATCTGATTTCCACCCAAGATTACCTCTAACAGGAGGAAACACCATTTCTCCCTCTACTTTCTGGCCCCATTCCCCACCTTACAATATCTGGCCTGTGGTAGAAGATGAATGTACAACACTCAGGGAAGAACTGTGATGGTGATAAAGAATATTACCAGGTATTGCGGAGGCTAGCCCAAGAAAAAGAAATGACCTTGGGAGGTGGGTAGGACAATAGCATGGCACATGCCCGCAATGTGAGTTTATTGCATAAGACCCTGAATAAAAAGAGAAAGAAAGACATCTGTTTGTAGAGACATCAAGGTGGCTCAGTGGATAAGAGTACTTGCTGCTGAGAAGGACACCCTCAGTCTGATCCCCAGGACACACATAGTGGCAGAGGGTAACTGACTCAAGTTAAGTTGTCCTCTGACCTCCAAGTACCTGGCATGGATGTCTGCTTATACATACATAAATTTAACATTTATTTTTAAGAAAGAAAAAGGGCAAAAAGAAAGCTGAGAGTATCTTCCATACAGCAGTTGTCGTAAAGGAAGTTCTGCCTGTACTCTCATGTCTATTACTAATGGAGATGAAATGTTGGCATTACTCCCTAGTGTCAGAGATGTGTTTGAATGATACTGAGCAGTGTGAGAACAGTGTTCAGCAGACTGCATTTCCTAAACATTTCTATAGAAAATCAAAGTCTATGACTCAATAAAAATTAAGTTTATTTTGTCTGTAAAATGATTTTTATGGTGATTTTCAAACATGCCACATAATACATATGTAGTTATAAATTACAGTAATCAAACATTCAAATGTCACTACCTCAAGAGACACACAATTGAGGGGACCAATGTATTTCTTCTGACACCTTCATTCCTCTCTCAACTTTCATTCCAGATAAACAATTGTCCCCAATTTTAGGTTGTATGCTGCCCAGCTTAAAACACCATTGGATCACACACACAAACCATCTGAAATATTTTCCAATTTGTTCACCTCAATTTATTTCTAACACCCAGAAATTCACATTCTTGTCCACGGATGTCTTTCAAAGGGTACTTGTTAGAATTAGAAAAGAAAGGGAGAAGTCTTGGTTTATTTCCAAAGAGAATGGGTAAAGGGGGTGGAAGGGAAGAAAAGCAGGTATTTTCCATTAATTTACCTTACACTTTGAGTTCTCACTTACAAAAATAGTTTAATCATGAAGTCCTCTTGGGTGCGGGAGTCTACTGAAACAGTGGTTAATTTAAACTGTGTTTCACAATGGTGAGCGGGTCGCAGAGATAATAAAATTAACCTTCCTTCATTTTTTTTTTCAAATCTCCCCCACACATACCCCAACGAAGAGTGGTACTGTAAAGAATACAGCGTGACTCGGTGGCTGGTTTTCAGAATGTGAGCCATCACTGAATTGTCACGCTGCCCTTAACAACATATTTGTGTTTTGCAAAATGTATAATTTTTTAGCCCCCGAACAAATATATTTACATAACTGTGTCTAACGAGAAATTACATTTAACTTCTCAGAGATGACAATAACTAAAGGCTGGACTGCCAATTCCACTTCATTAGCGTGGTGGAAATGCATTCCAAATGTTAATAAAAATTCCAACATGCTGATAAATTAGAGCTTGTAAGGAGCGTGTGACACCTTGGTTAATATATTCAACCTCAATTATATTTCTCTTCAGCACCCTGTTATCTGGAACCTTTGCTGGCAATCAGAGGTGCTGTTGTTCAGCGGCCAATTTCTAGATAATGTAGCTTATCAACACTGTGGGTAAACTTGCCAATGGAATCAGGCTTCACTGAGCCACACACACGCTAATTGCATCTCTTTTTTATGCATATTTACAGACTGTCACTTCAAAGAAATCAGTGGCCCATTGAGGCACCCAGTTAGCTGGAAGAATTGCCTCTTGCAAATGAAAATTAGCAAACAAGCTAGTGATAAATATGAAATGAACAGAGTATAAAAATACTGTTTTGTTCCCAAATTTCCTTGTCATCCCCATTGATCCCCGCAGAAGGAGTTTCGAACATAGGATTTACCTTTTGTTTCAGATGAAGACAGGAAGAGTTCCTTCTGAAACCCACTAACTAGCTAAAAGCTTGGTAGCTTTTCCCTCTTCTCCCACGCCACCCCCACCCCAAATTTCTATTCACATAAACAGGTTATTAAATCCCCGTATTAGATTTGCTTTGGAGTTTGAACAGACAAATGACACGTTAACACTTCAGAAACAATTAACCCTGGGAACTTAATTAAGTTCTTCTGACTTAAAGGAAGCACATTTCAAAATAATGTTTTTAAACTCTCCCGGTTTGCTCAAGAATAGCAAGGCGTTCCTTCTGCAAAGCACCCAGAAGTTCTACTTAACGGCAGAACGCCTTGCCTGGCTATATATGGATAAAGGCTATGGCACTGTGAGCCCACTGCACTGATTATGTCAGAGTGAGAACAAAAAGAAATCATATCAAAGTTAAGAAATAACAATCATCTAAATTGTTTTCCAAAAGCCCTGAACTCAGGGCGTATATAAAAGAGAAGATGATTTTATAACGTCGTCCTGAGAGCTGGGCACAATCAAATTTGCAGAATTTGGGCTGTGTGTTTGAAATCTCTATCCCGGCTGTTTTACAATAACATTTTGAAACAACCCCCACCCCAATCCCCGCCAATACAACAATGTTTTTTAAGGGAATATTAGGTTTTGGAAAGCATGTCATTTTAATATAAGCGGATCGTCTTAATATAATTTAAAATAAACCACAGAGCAATTAAACTATAAATACTTTTCGAGGTCTGGTGCCAAACAGAGCAATTTAGAGTGGCAAAACTCAACAAACAAATGGCACTTAAGGTCTTAGCTTACAGCTAACGGTCAGTGATACTTTATTTGGTTTGGAAGACCAAGCCCCATTTCTGCTGTGTATCACAGTTTTGACACACTCTGAAATCACTCATCCTTACATTAGCGATGCCGTACACTTGAGAGGTTTTGTTGGGTTGGTTTTAGCTTTTTCTCTAGATTATTATTTTCTTACAGAGCCTGTATGACAACACAAACATTGATACAGAGCCTGAGGAATTTTAAGATAGTCACTAGACCTTCATGCTGACTGCTCTGCTCTTAATACAAACAAAGCCAGCTTCTTCAGTAACTTAGTGCTCATCAGCAAGCATCCTTCAGGACACTGTTTCATGTTGCTCTTCATGGGGCAAAACAACTCTGCAAGTATGTGTCTTTCTCCCTACTTGCATAGGGAACCCCAAGAATATTGTTCCCTGAAAAGACAAAGACCCCAGCATCCAGGATGTCCTAGGAGGGGGCAAAAGACACTTGCATAGCTACCATAGACCAGAGATAGGAACAAAGAGCTGTACGTTACACAGAAAAGACCATTATCTTCCCAGGAGCTCTAAGAAAGAAATCAGAGGATAGATGACATTAGAATGAGATCTTTAATGAAAAGTAAGATTTTTTTACCCTCACTGGGTAGACATTTCAGAGAAATTGCCCACACAAGCAAAGCAGAAGACATGGGAATAAATGATCCATTCACAAAAAAGAGATGCTCAAGGATTTGGGGTGGAGGCAGGGCATCCCTTACTCATGCAAACAGAAAGACATCTAAACACTACAAGGGATTACTTTGACCTTTTGTGCATTTTAATCCTGGGAAAGAGACAATAAAAGGAAGGGGGTTTGTTCTTCCAAGACTGAAACAAAGGTTAAGAGACGAAAGTGAAATGTATAACTTATTTCAATTTTTGAGGCTCACCTTTCCTGCTAATTACATGAATACACATTAACATAGTCCAAACATAAGATGTGTCTATCACACAGGGAGACTGATCTCATGGGGGAAACAGGAGGACTCATAATATGGAGGTTCAGAGGCACAGAGTACCTTAGCCACTTTGAATCAGTAACTATTAAACATTGCCTCTGTCTTTTAAGTAGGCTTCTTGAAATTTAGCTTGGACTTTAGTCCAAAAAGGACAACAATTGGAGTAAATGAAGAGCAGAGCTTTGCATTTGAAAAACCTAGGTCATTCAAATTGTTTTTATTTTTATCATTCACCTAAACAACTTTGGTAATTAGGGAAACAATCTAAAAGTTACAAAATATCAAAGCTAGTCAGTTGTTTTCAAGAGAAATTTTTTGATTGATTAATAAGTGCCATTATTACCTAGCCATCTTATAAAATGGACACTATAACTGAAACCTTAAAGGTGACTTGTGAATATGGTGTAGCTTCAGCTAACCATTTTAGTTTGTGTATTATCTGCTGGGTAGGAAGCCAAGAGCTTTGCTAACAGGAATTCATTTAATATGAGAACGTACTTATGAAGGGGGTATTTTTAATTAAGAAAGAAAGGAAAGAAGGAAAAGGGAAGAGAGGAGAGG
>NW_021604665.1:6734957-6748732 GCF_004785775.1 Grammomys surdaster | reverse complement strand
GAGGAGAGGAGAGGAGAGGAGAGGAGAGGAGAGGAGAGGAGAGGAGAGGAGAGGAGAGGAGAGGAGAGGAGGAAAGGAAACCAAGATTATTTCCTTTGACCAAGGCTAGTTAATGGAAGGTCAATACTTGATTCTGGACCACACCCTTCCAAGCCTATGGCTTAGGTTGTTAAACGTGTTGTCTTTTTGTAAATTATAATTAGATGTCTTCTCTTGTTAATAAACATGCTTGTCTGGATTCAACTTAGGAAAGAAGGCTCTACAGAAGAGAAGAAAAGAGGAAGAGACTAAGAAGAAAGTAGGAAAGGAGGAGAAAGAAAGAGCTGACAGAAAAACAGCTAGCTTTCAAACCTTGCTAGTTTGGGGATCTGGCCACACTGACTACTTCTGCTTACATTCCATTGTTCGTTTTGCCTCTAGCCTATCTCTCTGGCAGACTGTAAGCTCTGTGAGAGCAGAAACCACGTGCTGTGGGCACCACTGTATCTTCCCGTGGCTAGCCCAGAACAAGAATACAGTGCACAATTTATAAATGAAATGCAACCAGGATTCCCTTTGTCTGTGGCCTGAATGTGTCACTTCTCATGTCCTCCATGTCCTCTCAGAAGAACACACCCACACCAAAGACTATCTAGATTCATGACCCTGTGCCCAAACACTTGCAAGCACACCCTATTCTCATCCAAAAGAGATCCCCTCATGCCTGCCACTGGTTGTAAACTTTGTAAGAATGGCAGCTGTCATCCTAGATCCTATTCCTCTCCACCTGGACACAGAGAGACATGAAACAAACATTAGACTCTGTCTGCCGTCTTTCAGCTCCTTAAAATGAAGTTTCCCAGGTTGCATTGAGGGTAACCCCACCATCAGAAATGTCAGCAAGCTCAACATTCCACGGATGTCAAAGTTCACAGGAATGTTTTGTCTTTCCCCCAGCAAGTTCATTTTACATTTAGCTGCACTCAAATGCAGTTCATTAGGCCTATTACCCCTTTTCATACCATCCTTCAAGAACTCAAGTTTCAGTATGCAGACACTGGCTCCACATTCCAGACTGGAGCGCTGCATGTTTATTTCATAAATGAAAATAGCCTGGCAGTTACAATGTGTGTCAAGTATTTGGCCCTGAAATACTGCATTTGTTGTTCTTTGTTTTGCCCAAGTTCCATCAGACACCTGTTTCGTACTGAAATCCTTATTAAACTGTTTCAGTTTTTTCTATTTTTTTCTCATGGGGTTCTATTTTCCTCTACTTTTTTTTTTCCTTTTCTTTTTCAAGCCCTTTGCTTTTGAGGTTAAAGCTGCAGTTTTCATCAGTTTGTTGTTGCTGTTGTTTGTTTGTTTTTCTTTTCCTGGAGTCACTCTCCTCTCCCTGGTTGGGAGGAGACTTGTTCTTTGTGTTAGAATTATTCATGCGACTCACGGAAAGGAGACCTAGGGTAAAATAAACTGTCTCAGGAAAAACAAAAACAACTGAACCAGCCACGTGACTGGAAGGGGGTGGCTTCAGAAAAGTCCCCACATTAGGCGCAGAACCAGACAGAGCAGAACCAGACAGAGCAGAGCAGAACTTGGAAACAGAAGTTTTTTCAGAGCAAAAAAATCAAACTGGTAGTGGTCACGAAACAGAGAGCCGCAACCATGAGATTTGCTCGCCCCTGAGGAGTCATGTCTTCACGGCTAGGGATCCAGGTTAAGCTCAAGAGTAAAGCCAGGGGTAACTTTAACACACAATGTGCACAGTTCACTTGGTACTTGAGAGACTGGGTGGGGTAGAAGAAAGACATAGCTTTGGAAGTTTTTAACAAATTGGTCAAGTGTAATTTGTTCTGAATATTTTTTTTGACACAAGTCACCCCTAATTGCCATTTCTGAAAGGTGTCTCAATTAAGATCACACGCTGTTGCTGTTTAAATGCTGTACATTTGTCTGAAGGAGAAAGAAAGCTACAACATTGTCTATTAAGTGTCAAAAAGCCTTTTCTTTAACTGCAGAGGGCTTGGACACAACTCAGGAAATACTTCAAATGGAAAAGAAATGTTAAACGCTACCCTTCAAGCTATTGGAAAACCTATTATCAAATGTTAAAACCCTGTAGAAAAAAATAACCATGACTGTCCCCAGTAGGATGACGTATCTTTGTTTAGCAAAGGTTGATCACCATTGATAATCAAGAGCTAATAAGAATGGATGCAGTCCAACTGCTAATTAGGAATCCCGAGGCTTAAATTAAGAAACTCCGGAAGAACTAGGTATGGTATCTGCTTCTATAGTTCCTTCAATGCCAGAAACACATCTAACAGAAAATGCTGTGGATATTTCTCTTCATTGCATCTCTTAAGTCATAATGTCAGCACTTAGATGCTTAGGGCTCTGTGGGTGAGAGAGAATGGTGTGGTGCGTACATGTGTGAGGACAGGGGTGGTTGGGGGCTCATCTGTAAGAGATCAGAACTTCAGAAGAAAATGCTGTGAGGAGGGATTGTAAACAGTGTATATGTGCCTCCTCCACACAACCTTTCGCTATCTCTCTCGGTTTGTGGGACGTAATGAGAATTAATTAGCACGTTCCTAAATCATTAGCCCCAATCTCTCTAATGTGTGCATCTATGCCTAACTGAAGATTTTCTAAGGAAAGGAGACAGAAACCAGAAATCTGGGGTCAGAGGCAAAGGCACAGATGCGCAGATAAATGGCTGTCCTGTGACGGTGCTTCTTTGTGTTCATGATTACAAATGATTCTAGTTCAGCCTCTGATGCACGAGCTGCCCCTTTTTTTCTTGTTCTAAATACAGTACTTTCAACACCCCCTCCCAGTTCATTCCTTACAGACTTGGAGGATTTAAATTTTTCTCCAAAATGCCACATGTCAGTCAAAAGAGAAAATGATTGGCTTTTAAAATTATAATTTAAAGCACATTGACTAGAGGCTATGTTTTCATTAAAATTTAACCCCCTTTTAAGCTCACATCTGCAGCTTTGGGGAACATGCTGAAAGATGGGTTTCTATCTCTGTATCTTTCAACAAAACAAGGGCTAGAAAATTGAAAACACAGAGATGCAATGAATAATAGCCTATGCTAATAGGACACTGTTTCTTTAATAACACCCATCAGAACATTTCTGTTCTTTCGTTTGCAATATACAAACAAATCAAGAGCCTTTCCTTTTCATCTGTAAATATTTCAAAGTTAAACCTAACTATGAAGTTTTAAGTGAAGGGTGTATAGGGGCCTTATTTTTTAATGGAATTCTTTTAAACCCTCTCTGGGCCATCATTTTCTGCAGACAAAAATTAATCTTAGGACTACACATAACCACTTTTATACCATGATACTATTTCATTAAACTATGAATTATTTTCTGAGTCAATATTTTAGTAAAGTAACCCAAAGCATGAAAATGTCATGATAAAATGGCTGGTTGTTTCTCTTTCTTTCTCTCTCTCTTTCTTTCTTTCTTTCTTTCTTTCTTTCTTTCTTTCTTTCTTTCTTTCTTTCTTTCTGTTTTTTGTTGTTGTTGTTGTTGTTGTTGTTTAAGTGCCAAAATTAAAAATAAGTTACCTTGGTAGCTACAGATCCTTTTCCAGGAGGTTACACTGAATAGGATTCTACAAACAAATGAGACAATCTAAATGCAACTAAAATTCAACTAAGATCTATGGTGCATTTAGTAGAATTTTGTCAGATTCTACCTTTGATAGGTTCTTAAAGTGCTTCTATTATGGAAGTTGGGTGAAGGGTATGTGGTACTTTCTCTTTTGTTTTGTTTTGTTTTACAACTTCTTGGGTATCTATAATTACTTCAAAACAAAAGGTGAAAATAAATTATCTCTAAGTGACTTTTATAAGTCTGCCTTCTCAGACATGCTGAAATTTTCACACTGCAAGAATCAATGTGATCTTGCTGAAATGCAGACGCACAGTTTAGAGATATTTTGCAGTAGTTGAGAAATACATCCTTCCATCAACCCAGATCAGAGGGAAGTATAATTTAGTCCAGATCATCTTCTATGACCTGAGAAAGACCATGTCTCTAATTTTTTCCAATTACCTCATATTACTTTGGCCCTAATGTCTTGATATGACTCTAGATTCCAGGCAGACATGATCTCCCCTCATATTGTATAGTCAAAAAAAAAATCTATGACTAAACCCCTGAATATGAATCACTGCTCCACTCTTCCTATGTAACCAAGCTGTACTGATAACTTCCTAGGACCTCAGTTTGCTCATCTGGAAAATAGGGAGAAGGGCAGAATCTCCTTCACAGCAATTAAGTAGAGTCATGGGCACCAAGCCTCGCATCCATGGTGCCTGGCATCCACAGAGCACTATGTATATCTCCTATAACCTGTGTGAGGGGTGAACCCCCCCTACTTCCACTTCAAGAACCAAGCAAAGTCAAGAGGATGGGTCCTAGAGCCCCTCAGAGCTTCCTTTGCATGCTCACTCCTCTTGCTAAGGATACAAGCAACCTGTCTCCATGACCCGGTTCATTCCTAAAGGAGAACCTCGATGAGGCATAACCTGTGGTTTGTCAGCCTATGGCATGCTAGTCCAAGAATGTTTCCACACTGCAGACATTTGTACTGCCTCTGTTGACCGTGTTTTACACTTAGGAGACCCTAAAGGCTAAAATCAGGCGTCATTCTAACTTTGCATCTCTTGGCCAATGCACAAGCTGATGCTTGTGAAGTGGCCTCTGCTTTCCTTGCATGCCAATAACTAAAAATGAAGACATTCAAGCCTACCTCACATGTGAGCCTCCTCACCATAGGGGTGACATTTATAAAATTACTCTAATTGCCAACCTTTTATCCCTTTCAACTTCTGGAGCTTGTTCACTTTCGGAGAGTGGCTTTGCAAACCAGCTTTCAAAAAAAAAGACTCACTCCTTCTAGCCTCCTAAACACGATTGCATCTTCCAATCGTCTTTGCTGTGGGAACCTAGTGCAAGCTGGCAGGCGTGAGAGGTCCCCTGGAAGTGAGGGGATCCCAGAATGCAGGAGACATGGCTCACTGCTCTGTTGACAACTTTCAATATCCTATTCCTTAATTATGGTTCCTGGAGATCTGAGGGCACCCACAGGAATCACTCAGGCTTCTGTGCTGTTTATTTCTGGGCTTTCTTAGGAGCACCCTGAAGGCTATCACCATAATACTTAGTCACTTAGAGGACTATGATACTCTGTTCAGAAAAGACTTCCTTTTCTGTCAGAACTACTTATTGACTATCACTCGAGAAAGCCTCTTACTGATAAATCTAACACCATAATAATTCAATATTTTTCCTCCAAAACAAAGCCATTAGGATTTTATTAGAAGAAATATTTCATCTCCCCGCTCCCTCTGTTTAAACACGGCACAGATGTAGCACTCTGTGTGGGTTGTTACAAAGTCAGGGAATATAATTTTTTGATTAATTGCCATACACAGGATTCGAGTTATGTACAATTTGGGTAGTTAACCCTGGCACTTCCCATAAGCAGTTATAGCCAAACCCTCCAAATAAGTACTAAGCACATTTATGAGAAATCACTAGAGCTGTTTAAGTGGATCAGGCCTTAAGTTCTTCCTTGGGATGGATCATGTCATTTTCAACACTCAGGAATTGCAGGGGAGAAATTCCCTTGTAAATCTAGGCTGAGGTGACTTCACTTCCCTTGCAGGCTTCAGGGAGTCTCAGTCAGTATTTCTTATCTTTTTTTTTAACTATCTTGTGGTCTCAAAGATGGTTGGTGATTCATAAATGACATCAGGAGTCCAAAGATAGACCATGAGCTTAGGACTTCAGTAAACACAGAACAAGAAAAGAAAATGCCTGTTGGTTTTACGACTATTGAGAATCAAAGATCTATTCTTAGTTTGTCCAGTTTAGAGTGGAACTTTCTAGAAGCCATTACATCCTTGTCTACACGTCTATGTCCTTAATAAGGTACATGAATATAAACCCCAGGGGTGCCTAGACATTTATACACCACTAAATCCTCAGGGGTGGAAACCTTGCTATATGCTTTGTTTTGCCCACTACCACAGACCAGTTTGTGAGTCTCCAAAGCTTTACTTTTCAGTGTCATCATGGATATCTAAGACAACAGAGATGACCGAAGCTAGAGTGGGGGGAGTTGGTGCCATATGACCTTGACAAAGGCTCCTGTGTGAGCTCCTCAGGTCACCAACAGCAAACGAACAGGTAACCTTGTGTTTCCAAGATAATACTGTTTGTTTCCTGGTACAGTCACAACTGTCAAACAGGCACTTATGGTAGTTCATAAACATCAAGTAGCTCACACCTCTAGCCTGCAGGGTCCAACACCCGCCCCCCTCCCCCATTTTCTCTCCCCTACGGTTGCGCTGCTTTAATGTCACAGATGTACTTTCTTAAAAGCTGATGTGTTAGAGACTTAGCCAAATAATCCTCTATAAGAAATTTGTTTTAAATGAAGATAAAGGGACAATGAGATGCCTTCTCAGGTACTTGCTGCCAAGCCTGGTGACTGGAGTGCCATCCCAGGAACCCACATGCAGAAGGAGAAGACCAATTTATATAAGTTGTCTTCTGACTTCCACAGGAGGGCCACGGAGCACACGAGCATAAATTAGAACGTGTAATTTAAAATGTGTGACTGTCAGACAAAGAAAGAAAACCACTCATTGCCACCCTGTTTGAATCGTCTATCTCAGGGGTCATGTGCACTCACATAAAATATAAAAAAATAAGATTTACTCTTAACACAGTTTCGGCTTATATTAAGTATCCCGTGAGTAAACAAGCACTGCGTTTGCAGTTAAAAAAAAAATGTCCTTTGAAGTGAATTTGATTAAATTCTATATATGTTTTTCTTCCTTTGAAATAGAAAATACCATACGGAAGTCTCCCCACAGCCCGTGCTGTGCTGAGTTTTGTTTGCTTTGTTGTGGGTTTGTTTCATTTTTAGTGTCTTTTTATTTTAAACTTTCCTGTCCATTCTAGATGTACTTCTAACCATTAGACCAGAAGTCACTTGATGACGTACACTACAAGTGTCTTATTGGACACAGGGGATGAAAACAAAGCATGGAACCAGGCAGGACAAAAAGGGACCTCTAGGCTTTCCTATCATATCTTATAATAATTTTCCAGTTGGCTTAACCACTCAACATATTTAAGTAACCAACCGACATATTTATTTAACATCCAGCAGATGGACATGACAGAAACACCGTGATTTTTCAGATGTACTTTTCTACTGAAATACTTCCTTTATGCCAGGATCCCAACAGGTTCTGAAGGTAAATCTGCCCTTACCTGCTGTTTTGCCAGCGTCGGAGTCTCCCACAACCTAAACATGTCCATTCCGATTAATTTAAAACCCCGACATTAAAGCAGAAATCAAATCACTCTCTCCAATCTATTTTTTACCCACAGCATAAAGGAGACTATTTTACATGTTAATAGTAATCTGATGTGGTTGTATAAATCTGATATAAATATGATCCTCTGTTTGGAAATGATGTTAATTTAGTTTAAAATGGAGATTATATTTCAACTTGTAAAGGGGCAAGGTGGGATATTAGCATCCGTGGCTGTTACATAATTTCCCTTTACACTACACAAGTGTTACTCAGAATCTTTTCTGAGCCTCTTTGTCCAAAGATTTCCCATTCTTCTCATAAGAAAAAGAACTTCTGTATTAACTGTACGCTAAGCAGGTGGAAGAAATCCTTAAAAAATAAAAAGATTAACACTAACACCATAAATGCATTTTTTAAGAAACTTTTCAAGTTACAACGTAATAAACCGAGCAGAATGTCCTAAGAATGTCAAACTGGGCACTGTAAAAATAAATGTTACTCCCATGGAAAAGAAAAAGTCTGCATATTTATGTAACATTCAGCAGATGGGCGTGATATTAATATAGGGTTTTCGGTTGTGCTTTTATAGCTTCTAGATTTTTCTTGCCTAACTTGGCACCCCGAGGCAACATTTGAGTTTTGAATTTGGACAATACTGCAACAGATGTCCAGACCAATAAACTAAACTCCTTAAGGGCTCTGCTTAATTTGTGTAATTGATCAATTTTGGTTGCATAGGCCCCAGCTCACCAGCCTGTAACTGCTTTCCACAAACGCTGTGCAGTTGGGATTTCGTTCCATATGTTACAGGAGTTTATGGGCTCTCTCTTTGATAACACTGCAAACAGAACCGGGTCTGTGGTGACACCTGTTGGCAACAAGCAGGGAAAAACAACATCCTCACTGGTGCTCAGAATTCTCAGCCTTGGCTTATTGACTCTTGGGGCCAACTCCTTGTGGTGGGGGCTGTGCTGTGCATCGTCAGAGGTTTAGTGGTATCCCTAGTCTCTGGCTCCAAATGCTAGATGCACCGTCTCCCCGACACATGACAACCTACAATGTTTCCAGACTGTTCAAAATATCCATCCCTTCCAGGGCACAGGAGAGGGATAACGTGATGACAGTTGGAAGCTAACATGACTCCAGGTAGGAACTCTTACAGTATAATGGCTACTTCTGGAAGAGCCACAAACTGGATAGCTAAATATTTCTCATACTTAAGAAAAAAAAAGTGAGAGGCTGGGGAGATGGCACAGCCATACAAACATGAGAACCTGAGTTGGAGCCCCAGACTCCATGTGGAAAATCGTAGGCATGGTTTTGTGCATGCATTCCCAGTATGGAAGAAGCAGAGGCCAGTTGGAAATAGCTGTCCCATCAGTCTAGAGTATTACTTCTGAGCTCCAGACCAATGAGAGATCCTGTCTCAAATAAAGGGGACAGCATCTGGTTGAACACTCAGTTACCCTTTAACCTCTTCATGTATACCCAGACACTGGCACCTTGTACACACATGCACCCTCATACGCAAGCTCTCCTGCAACTCCCCACACCATATACATGAAATAAAAACGAAAAAACAAAAAACCTTTCACCTCCCCTTGACACACCTCAATCTACTCACAGTTTCCCAGGAAAACTCAAGCCAACTTCAGCCTGGCCCAGGATCCCCGCGGCACACACTTCCGGCCCTAGCCTTCTCACAGCGCTGGGGGTATGTGGTAATTAAGACATGGGTTTTGAAGCTCAACTCTAAGTGTTCATCACTCACCTATTAAACTTGCCAGAGTTGCTGTGTTAATTATCTCGTTTCCTTGATTTAGCATAATACGGCCTGCAGCCTGTGACAGAAATTAAAGGAAAGACCGGTGACCTCTTTTGTGGTTGTGCTAATAAGTACATGATAATAAATTAGTTTTCAATTTTCAGAAGACTTAACATGGTAAAAAAAAAAAAAGTGGAGCAAGAATGAGATGCACAAAGTTGATACCAGATAGTGGATCAACTCTAAATTTCCTCGGTGGAAGTTCCCAACCAAGGGCAGTGGGAGTGTTCATCAAACTGCACTGTTGCTTTGTTGGCTTGGGACATTGCTGAAAATCGTAGAGAGAGAGAGGCTGAGGCTGTCAGATATTTTAACAATCTATAAAAGCTCATTCGTGTAATTCTTCCTGAGGAGGAGAAGATTTTGAGACAACATACTGAACATAGGCACCCAAAGATACGGCATGCACAAAAGCTGTTTCCCAGGAAGGCATGCCGGTTTGAAGTGCTTCTACTAATACGAGAATAAAAACACGGGCAAGGAAATCTCTTCCCCAGTAGCACAGCAGTGCCGTGACTTCTTGGCGTGTTTTGTGTCTCTCTTACATCTGCTCCCTGCCTCGAACAGCTTTCTTCCTTTGGCTGGCAAAACGCAAATAAGAATGTACAGGAAGCCTGGCCCCACTCTGATGTACAATAATATTTAGCTAATTAGAAGAATCCTCCAGCTCATTACGCTAGACAGTAAGAAGGAAGACACCACATGAAAGCGTGACACTTGCCGAGCCCTAGGATGGTGTCAAAGCCGAACTGGCATCACTTTCTCCCATTTCTCTATAAACTTGGTCCGAGTGCAATTTCATTCCTTTTTCCCACTGGGTTTCACTTTGAGAAGCGATTGCTTGAACACTGTGCCATCTTCTGGCCGGATGCTGAAATGCAGGTCCTTAAGGCTGAGAACAACTGCCTTGGGATATAAATTATGATTTTAAGAAAGCATATCAGCTACGTCTGAAATACAGGATATCTTCTTTCTGATCAGTTAAGTTTCAAGGACCCAGTGTTTTAATAGGGTGCTTTTCTCTGCTCACAATCTTAAATTAATTTTTAAATCGCACAAATATCTGTCAGAAGCCACATAGATATTTGTTTGGCTCTTGGAACTTAGAGCCCAAACAAGTATGGGAAATTTTCTGACTTTCAGAGATCTTAAAACCTAGTCACATAATTATAAAATGTGAAATATGTGAAATCAGAATAGAATAATATAGATAAGGAGTGTCAAAGGTCTTTGAAAAAAACATACACAGGGACCTTGTAGGAAAGATGTCTTTTGCAGAGGGCTTTCAATGTCAACAGAAACATGCTCAAGGTGTGGTCAGTGTTGAAAACCTTACATACAATATTTAAACTGTCCCCCGAAGTAACCACATTTTGCTGATACACGTCCTGCAAGGGAGATAGACGAAAAGGCTAACACTCAGGTTTGCTCTAAACCAACTGTGTGGTGTATCCCCAAAACAGGAATCGGAGTCACAGACAAGAAGGCAGATGAGATGTAGAGTCTGCAAAAGGATGGAGGCAGATATGTCCTGGCAGTCTAGAATTTCCATGTAAGAGGAATTTCTTAGGAAAAATCTGTCTGGGGGAAGTATGATTGGTAGGACCTGCATATGGCTCCAGTGTGCCCCCTAATGTCCACGTGTTCTAAACTTGGTCCTTTAGGTGGATGTACTGAAAGGTATGGGACCTTGCGATGGCAAGTCTTGCTTGTCAACTTGGCTACATCTGGAATTAACTAAAACCCTCATAGGGCACACCTATGAGGGGTTTTTTTTCTTAATTAAATCATTTGAAATGGGAAGACCCACTTTTAATTCCGCTCTTCTGAGGTGGGAATGTCTGTCCACCTTTAACCTTGACCATTCCTTCTGATAGCAGCCTGTATAAATGACATGGGACAAAAGAGCTTCTGCTCTTTGCTTGCTTGGTCTCTCTGCCAAGTCCATTCCTTCACTGGCATTAATAGAAATAGAATTTCTACCTTTTTGGAATTCTGGCATATCCTGAAGACCAGCTGGGATATTCAGACTCATGGACTAAATGATTACTGGGTTCTTGGACGTTTTGAGACAGCCATTGTTGGACTAGCTCGACCACAGCCTATAAGATATTCTAATAACCTACCCCTCTCTATCTAGATATAGACAGAAGTAGATGATATAGATTAGATAGATTCAATCTATGAGTTCTATTCCTCTAGAAAACACTGACTTTAAAGGTGTAGAACTAGAAGATAAATATGTCACTTAGGAGTCACCCATGAGACGGATTGATGTAGTTCTCATAAGACCTCAGTTAGTTCTTTTCGGAGTGAGTTGTTATTGAAACTATAAATAAAACACAGACCTTTAGGTTTTGGGTTTGTTGTTTGTTTGTTTGTTTGTTTGTTTTCGTGTCACTGAAGGTCCTCTACAGGGAAAACGGGTGATCTGGGACTTTCAATCTCCAAAACAATAGGCTTCTTAAAAAACAAATACACAACCTCAGGTATTTTGTTACGGCAACATGAAAGAGACCAATACAGTGCTAAGCTACTCACCTTGCGGCTGTGTTTCTGGGGGAAGCCCACAGATCTTACCTAGATAACGGAAGAGCACTGATGAGAGTCATAAGAAAGGCCAACAGCCAAGGTACTCAACGGCTGCTACCACTGGGACTGTGCACCACCACACATTAAAGACGAGCAAGAAACCCCATGAACGTGTCTTCATGGTCCAAAGGCAATCACAGGAAACCCATCTGAAGGCAGATTGGGAAAAAAACACACACACATAGAAATGTTCACAAAGTTGTCTTGAGTGGAAAGATACAATTTATGTAGAATAATGATCGTATTCAGACATTGTACAAAAGTTCATCTGTTCTCAAAGAGAGGAGAGAAGGAAAGGTGGGAAGTGGAGAGATAAAAGCTCCCCTGCTAGTGAAGACATTTGTCAAGGAGAAGGAATGAGAGGGGCCACTGTGGGAAAGCAGTACAAAGAACAAAGGACAGGGGTAGAAGCCGAGGTCCCTGGTAAAGAACAAAGAACTTCCAGCTGGTTCTGTGCTCATACTTAAGAGCAGATTCACACACGGAAACAGAGAAAGCAAGAGATGAAGTGAAAGTTTCAGAAGTAAGAGAAAATACCCACTTTAGAGACACTATGTTCCAGAAGCTATGGCAGAATGTCCAGTTTGCAACTGGAGTTGGTACTCACAGCTTGCTTTGGAGTGGGGTTATGTCTGAAGTTACAGATGTGGGAGTCATTAACACTGGAGCCAAGAAGGAAGGCATATGAATTATTAGGAAGAAACTAGGCAAGAAAAGAGGGCTTGGAACAGAAAAGATGCTAGAGAGGAAGGAAAATCAAAATGGCCAATGAGTACCATGGTACTGGGTCACTGAGAACACATTTTCATTGTGTCTGACATGATGTACTCAGTATCCACTGTGTGTCAGGCACAGTTTTAGGAATGTAGCTAAAACACAGAGACAGCCTAAGTCTGTTTCCTCACTGGGCTTAGGTTTTAAGAGAATAGAGAGAGATAATAAAGAAAATACATTAAGTATAGCCATAGAGACTTCTAAGTGTAGCCCAGGAGGAATCCAAGCTCTCTATATTGCCCAGGTTGAGTTTGAACTTCACATCCTCTTGCTTCCACAACCCACATGCTAGGACCATAAGCATGTGCCACCTTGCCTGGCTTGGACAGTGCTGGGTAGTGAACTCAAGACTTTGTGCATGCTGAGCAACACTTAACCAACTGAGCAGTGCCCCAGCCCTTTGACTGTTTCTGATATATACAGCGTGTGATCTCCTATGGCTTCCTCTAGCATGATGTCAGGTGATACTTAATGTAGTATGGGAAATCAAGCAGGCTCGAGAGGAGGAGCTCAGGGACTGTCTTTGATGCAGAGGTCAGGGTGGGCCACTAGAACAAGCCTGTGCAAAGGCCTCAGTGGAATGGGGGATGTGTGCTCTGAATGTGCAAACATCACTCATCCTTTCCACAAAAAGAAAAAAAATCAAGTCAAAGGACAGAGACTACTGGCAGGTGCCAGACTCAAGCACAAATCTGGCAAGGTAAGAGATATCTGCCCAGCAAGAGCAGTGGACCATCCAGTGGGGAAAAGCTACCCCTGAGGAGGTGCAAGTGGGAGGGTGGCCAGGGCAGTAACTGCTGCTAGAGCCAGCATTAAAATGACTCTCTTCAAAGGCTTGGAAATGACAGTCCAGAGAAACAAGACGGCTCAGTCTGAAAAGTGCTGTCCTCACAGGTTGGGTCCCTGTGAAACGTCTTTTGTGGTGACTTGTATGTGCAGTCTCAGTGTCCTGGAGAAGCAGCCATCATGAGGATCCCTGGGGATCACTGGTCAACCAGCCTCTCTAGCCTAACTGATGTGCTCTAGACTAACAAAAGGATGTCTGACACTGACTTCTGAGTTGTTAGTCCTCAGGCATTCCCTCTCCCTCTCCCTCTCCCTCCCCCTCTCCCCCACCCCCCCCTCCTCCCCCTCCCCCTCCCCCTTCCCCTCCCCTTCCCCCTCTCCTTCTCCCTCTCCCTCTCCCTCCCCCTCTTCCCCATCCCCCTCCCCTCCCTTTCCCTCTCCCCCTTCCCCTCCCCTTCCCCC
>NW_021604665.1:6682975-6734557 GCF_004785775.1 Grammomys surdaster | reverse complement strand
CCCTCCCTCCCCCCTCCCTTTCTCTCTCTCTCTCTCTCTCTGTCTGTATCTTTCTCTGTGTCTCTGTCTGTCTGTCTTTGTCTATCTCTCTCTGTGTGACTCTGTCTCTCTGTGTGTCATTGTCTCACTCTGTCTCTCACTGTCTGTGTATCTCTGTGTGTATGTGTCTGTCTGCCCAACTATCTCTGTCTCTCTGCTTCTGCCTCTCTGTTTCTGTCACTTTCTCTCTCTCTCTCTCTCTCTCTCTCTCTCTCTCTCTCTCTCTCTCTCCTTAAAGAATGTATAAATGATGAAAACCCAGCCCTGTCACTGTAAACTAAAACCACAGTCAGGTAAGGAAATGAGTGAGAAGGGCTGTCGAGATGAACTGAGACAAGCTGGGAGCATCCTGCCCTGTCCAAAGAGGATCACTGGGCTTTAACTTCGATCTAAATGTAGGAGTGCTCAGAGAGTTCAAGACAAACTAAAAGAGGGGCTTCCCCGAACTGACTCTTGGTGTGTACGCTGTTAGAAATTGGAAAGAATTTTAACATGCTCTGAAGGCCAAGGAAAACACATCTGCAGTCCAGATGGGGCCTGTGTGGTGCCAGTTTGGGACCTCTGGCTTAGCAGTAAGATGTTAGAAAAGTCTCGACACTTGGTCATGGCTCTGAGCTACTGACTTCCCGTCACATTCTTCTCCAAAGTCCCCACCTGGAAATCTTGTGTAGCCAGAATGCCTAATCCCACCAGACCCCTCTGACTACCATGCCTTGCCCTTGTGAGTGCTGGGGGCTGCACCTCAAGTTCTCACCTCTTCATAGCATAGCCTAAACCAACAACCCCTCTAATACTCTCACGGGCTTCTGGACACTTCCTATGGTGCATTTCTTTCCATCCTCCTCAGCCTCTAGACAGACATATTTGAACAGCTTTCTCACTGACTGTGAAGCCCAAAAACTTCATCTGACCTGAATTCATAAGCTTCCCAGATATACTCACCCTAGGATATCATTTCTCTGTGGACAAATTTCCCTTCCATGTCTGTACAATCCTGATGATCTGTGGGTATGGAGTACTCCATGTACATAACTTAGCATATGCCTTTTCTCATCTAGTTCATGATTCCTTAAATCCCCCACCCCCAAGGACCTCTGGGGGCAGCTAACTCTGTTTGTGGTCTGTCCTCTCCACAGGTGAATGGCTAGCAGTATCCCTGGACTCTGCCCGCTAAGCCCTCAGCACCTTCCTTTCAGTTGTAACACAAAATAGGAAGTAAGGGCAACAGTTGATTCCTCATAATATTTTTCCCAGAATAGCCTTAAAATAACTCCAACTCTATTTGTTCATAGATGGTAGTAAAGTTTGTCGACAAAGTGAGTTGACAAAGGAAAATTATTTGCGGGGCCGAAGATATGACTCACTTTGTAAAGTGCTTGCTGTGTGAACGTAAGACCCTGCACTCAGCATTCAGAACCTGCATAAAAACATTAGGCACGGTAGTCACACCTGTCATCCCAGTGATGTAGACATGGAGACAAGTAGACCCTGAAGGTTGGGTAGCCAGCCAATCTAGCCTAATGGGTAAGTGCCAGATCAATGACACAGCATCAAAGAAGGCACAGTAGCTGACTTCAGAGAAACAATACCTTAGGTTTACTCCTCTCCTCCAAAAACACATGTACACACATGTATGTGCATATGCATATGTGCACGGACACACACATATACCTGAATACACATAGATATACACACATGCACATGCATATAAATTAAAATTATTGTGATTGAAAGTTACTGTGTATAAGTTAAGGAGCTGGAAATCACACTTCTCCCATCCCTTGACTTTCTTGGATTTACTGAAGAACACTTCAGATGAGAGATCACCAGACACCAGGTGAGGGCAAGTCCCCCTATTCTGATCTCTCAGACCACAGACTTTACAATAAGGCTAAATTATTCATTCCCTTTTGGTGTCACACTTTATGCAGTCACAGAGTTCATGTGGCACCATGACAAGTGTATCCTCACTCCCAATCTCTCCATAGGGTGACTTTCCCATATCAAATTATTAGCAAACTGCATTCCTCTCCTCCTTCAAGATACAGCTCAAGACCAATGACATCCACTGGGCCAGCCCTGGCCTCTGGTCCCATCTGACAATGGCCTTCCTTTCTATAGCTCTATATACAAAACTCTGCATTGCCTCATGAGCCAAGATTTCCCATATAGCAGATTCTCCTCATCACTGAAATTCAAGATCGCTAAGACAGTTTGAATTTCACTGTGTTTCTATTACTTTTAAAAATGACAATCCCAAATATCTTCAGGTTATATAAATAAAGTCATGGTATCATTCACTTCCACAACCACAAAAGTTTTTCATGAGCAGACCCAGACCTGCGGCTCTGATGGCTGAAGCTGTGGGTCACACTGGACTAAAGAATACCCAGGTAATTGACAATGCATTCTTTCTGAGTGTCTGCCTGAGGAGGAACAACTGTCAGTAAAACATCTATGTTATTGTTGTCCTCACCAGTGAGATCCAATGTGTGACACACATGGCCCTGTGTTCAACCACCAGCACGGCATAAACTGGATCTGGTGACTCACGTTCATATCCCCAGCACTTGAAAGGTGAATGAACAAAGTTTAGAAGTTCAGGGACAACCTAGCCTATAGAAAGAGCTTGAAGCTCTTCTGGGATACATTGGGAACCTCACTGAAATCTAGGAAATATACTTTTTTCTTCGCTGTCTACTTTCTTTTCCATAAAACAACAGCTTTACCTTTGGGATGATATGACTCAGGTTGTTCTATGTCCTATTTGCAGCAATACAGATTTATCTTATGACTTCGAATACTCGGTCCCCAGCTGGTGACACTACTGTTGGAGGCTGTGGAGCTTTAAGACAGTGATTCTCCACCTTTCTAAAGCTATGATTCTTTTATACAGTTCCTCATTCAGTGGCGACTCCAACCATAAAATTATTTTCATTGCTACTTCATAACTGTAATTTTGCTGCTCTTATGAATAGTAATGTGAATACCTGATATGCAGGATATCTGATATGTAACTCCTGTGAAAGAGCCATTCTATACCCCAAAGTGGTCACAACCCACAGGCTGAGAACCATTGCTTCAAGGGGCCAAGCCTGACTAGCAGAAGTAGGTCACTGGGACAGACTTACATATCATGACCACCAACCTCCTTGCCCATAAACCTGTGAGTTAAAACCCACTTGCCTTTCTCCAATTTGCTGGGGAAAACATTTCCCATTCAAACCTTAATGCCATGGATACCACTGAGGGCCTAAGGACAAGGTGAGAGAAAGTACAGACTAACTCTCTCTTCTAGAGCTGTGATACCCACCTCCTGCACTATGTTTCATTCTCTGGCCTTCAGACTCATCTTGGCATGGGCAGCTTCAGCATCCTCAATGCATTGAGTTGGAAGTCAAATGACAGCATGTGCTTTCCCAGGTCTCCAACTTGTAGAGGACCCAATGCCCACCTCTCAGGCTCAGCAAGTATGTGAGCCAGTAATTCATACAAAATCCTCTTTGGATATTTATGTGTACCTATGTCTATATCTCTCTAGGTACTCCCAAATGGTTCTGAGTTCCTAGATAACCCCAACTTATAAAGTAGCCAAATTTAGAATGGATGGTTACTCTCTAAAATGATCACCTCACGTTTTCTTCCTGTATTTTAAAACTAAATTCCCATTGATTTGAGTATAAATGTCATTTATTTTGTAAGAAGTATGCTACTTAAATAATAAGTAGAGGAGGTTTCTGGTTAATGCATATTTTTATCGTCTTACAAGCTTGTGGTCTCACAGAATGAGTTTCTCATTAGAAGTTTGAAAGCAGACTTGGCCTGAACTTGAGAACTGACTTCCTGTGAACTGAAGCAATTCCAATAGCCTCCATAATCTCTCCAATTTATACAACAGGTATCTGGGATGAAGTCATCATGATAGTTTCCACAGTGTTAGGGGTTGGAGTCTTTGAAATGAGATTTAAACCCATAGTCCGTGTCATGACAGCTGTGTGCCCTTCGACATTTTAATCATTGTGTCATCTCTTTGTGTCATCTCTTGGTGTCTTTGATTGTAAAATAGAAGGAAAAGTAAAAGCCTCTTCTCTTTGAGACTTAACACAGTGGTGCATGCAGTCACCAGCAAGTTGCAAGTATCTGACACATGCAGACCACTCCACAGAGAAACAAGGAGCCTGCAATTATGAAAAGGATAAAAGTTGTTTCTTAGAGATGATCTGTTTCGCAACCCTACTTGCCCTAGGAAATTGGACTAAGAACAGCAACAACTGCCTGGCATCCATTTAAACAGCATTCTTTCCTTCACCCAGACTCAAGGCCACAAAGTCAGCATAGGGCTTTTATGGACCAAAACTAGGATTGGGCCCAGGACGTGCATTATAATATTTCAAAGGTATAAATCTGGAATTTTCCCCCACAGCTTCATGAAACCTCTTTGGATTTTTAGGAGCCCTTTCTATTAAATCTGGAGGTTTTGTTGGGAATATCCCAATCTGTTCCAAATTAATTGAACTTTTACTGCCCTAAAATGAAAGCAAAGTAGACTGTAAGTTCAACAGGATGGTGAAGCTGAAAAAAAGACCTTCACACTGGCTGTGGGACTGAGAAGATTAGCAGCCACATTCCGTCATCGCTGTGGGATTGCTTCAGAAAATGGGGGTGGAAGAATGAAGCTGTTCACAGTGGTTTTCCTCAAAGACACCTCTGTACAGAGTAGGCTGCCAGCACCACATCACTGGGATGCATCTCTCACTCTTCTTTGACTTTCTAGAGGCTCAATGAGATCCAATTTAAATTCACCCATAGAAGGTATCCTTCTCAAATGGAGTCGAAGTAAACAGACATTTTGACTATTTCAGACTCAAGATCCTTTTCAAAATATGCATATTTTATTCATTCAACAAATATTTTTCTTCAACAAAAATTCTAAATAAATGTCTTAGATTCCCCTTTCATTCTTAAGTCTAGAATTCTTTTTTTGACCTTGAGCAGATTTTACTCTTAACTTGCCCGTCAATAAAGCTGAGATAATGACAGCATTTGCCCACCACATGAGGGGATTGTAAAAATTAATTGAAATCTTCGAAGAAACATAGTAGCCACACAACAGCATTTTACATTTCTGCCTGACATGGGTATGAATGAGTATTGATTTAAAATGACAAAATCTCCGATTTATTGAATACTGGAGTTACACTCACACACACACACACACACACACACACACACTCCCAGCCGTATACATATGTATATGCATATGTATGGCTTGGCATTTACATGAATGTGTGATTTCAGGAGCAAATCAGCCAGAGTAAAAATTAACTGAAGCTCCCCCCCCAAGGGAAATAATTTTGTATTCATGTTCAGTTATTTTGAAAAGACTCTGATGCTGTTCTTTCAAAACTGAATGTCCTCAAACACTGCAAAGACAATGCTTCATTGAATTGCATTTGTGGAAGACAGCTTCTCAGTGTTGTGGGAGAAGCCCTCGAGAACAAGCCAACAGTGTTTTAGTGTGTATGACCACATTCTTTTTAAATAAAAGAAAAAATACTCCACCCTCCTCAGATTAGATAAATTTTAAAAGAAGGTAATCCCTCAAAAAGAGAGATACAAATATAAAACAGGTGTATTTAAACCACTTAAGGCCTTCAGCTTCTCTGTTCAGGCTTTTTTTTAAAGAGTTTGTGGAGATGGGTAAAATACTGGCTGTCTAAGCATGAGGACCTGGATCCATATCACTAGGACCACACAAAGCCAGTGGCAGTAGTGTGCATATGTATAAGCCTAGCGTATCCAAGGGGAGATGGGACATGGAGACAGAAGAAGCCCATAAGCTCACATGCCAGCTACCTTAATGTATCCAACATAGTACAACAAAAGACTCTGCCTTAAACAAGGAAGACAACAAGAACCAATGGCTGAGGTTGCCCTCTGAATTACACACACACACACACACACACACACACACACACACCAGAGTATGCACATAGCTACATTCCCTTATACAAATGTGCACACAAACACACATACTGTACCTACGCACAGAGAAATTCCAGAAGAGATTTTTAAAACATTTAGTAAATGCATTCTGACTTGGCTAAAATCAGGTCAGGTCACTGTGTGACAAAGCCACTATAAGGCTGATTGGCTGTAGAAATGTTCAGGTTTCCATGGCTAACTGTCACATACACAGTCCTGCCTGCTTCCTTCATGACACAAATGACATATGACTTAGAGATAAATGCCGACTCTGGATGCAGCTATTTTCATAGCTGATTAGTTGACTAAATTCCATAGTAGCTTTAAAGTAGTTTATTTATATACATTGGGCTTTTATTCCAGAACAGTGCCAGTTAAATTTGGCATCAAAATCCAGCCTTCTGCCAAAGAAAAAGTCTATGCTGTTGACAGGATTGCACAGTACTGGGCCAGTACTACAGGGGCAGGAAATGTAGGCGAGGGCTGTTTATTACGTAGCACAAATGAGAGTCTTTTGTTAATTTAAGCTGCACTGTATCTTAACGCCTAATAAAAGTGTTAGATGTGAAATATAAACATTTTATGGGTACACTATGAATTTTAATGTTATTTAACTTTACTTTGTTAAATCATTTTCCACCTAGACAGTATATTTCCATTAACATTTTTAATGAAGAGACAGAAAGAGAGAAAGCACGGGTGAAATATCAAATGAATCCTATAAAGCAGAAAAGGAATATGGCATTCTTTAAAGAGACATGTACGAAAAGGGGGCAGAGACAGCCCATGAGCTGCCATAATATGCAGATAAGGAACACAAGCATAAAGGAAACCTTAAATCTTTGCTTCCATGGTTAAAAGTCTCAGTCTTAATTGTCCCTCATTAACAAGAAGGGCAGGTTTTTGTCTGTTTTGTGCATTACCAGGTCCTCGGGGTAGAACTGCATCTTTCATACGATGGGGTCAATAAAACTTCACTAAATAAAGGAACGCAGACAAGTTGGCTAGGCTCACACCTTGACACATCCAGAAGCTGTGATTTAAAAAGCAAAAGCAATTCCAAACACCTCTTCTTCCATTCCTTGGAGGTTTAACAAGGACAGGAGTAAATGGGACCCTGGCCCAGTCGGCACAGATCCTGAAGACTCCCAAAGGCTCACTGGGAGAATACTTCTTCCTCTCCCAAAAGCAAAACATTGTTTTTAGCAAGAAAGGGGTGGACTAAAGAAACCAGAAGGGAAACCTTGCCAGCTGGGGAAAGCTCAGGGAGCATCTCCAGCAAGGTTTCTGCATATTCACTGGACTCTGGGATTACAAACTCCCACTGTCCCTGTAGACCTCACAGTTCAGAGAAGGCAATGCCGAGGCTGGCTCAGATCCTAAAAGAAAAGGAAAAATCTGGTAAGATGCCAACCACATGGAAAGCAGCCACTCCCTTTTCTGACTCCTGACAGGTAAGGAATTTATGCAAAATTCCACCTACCTCAAGAAAGACAACAGTGGGTCACAGGAGATAATGTCTGAGAAAAGTTGCTGAAATTTGTGTAAAATCTGTGGGAACTTCACAGGAAGAGAGAATAATTACTTTGGAAGATTGAAAGCACAGTGGATAGAGGACTAAATACTTAAAAATTTACAGAGTCAGTGGATAAACATGTATGAACTTGTTCAAGAAAATTTCAGAACTGTAGGATGAGAGGTGAGTATCAGCTTTCTAGTGATATACTTATGACAAACATTTAAAAGGCTATAAGCAAATATAGCAGAAACAACAAATATAGGTAGATTGGGAAGTACATAGAAAATCCATGAATTAGGGAGCACACCAGTAGCCTGAAGTAAAAATAACCACTGTTTTTTGTTTAAGTATTTGTTATAGAAGCTTGAAACTTATGCAAATTTAAATACCCATATATTCATCCATCAGCCAGCTTCAGTGATTATCAACCAATAGCCAATATTGATTTATTTAGATTCCTTATTTCACTTCTGTCAGATTTTCTCACCTCAGCCCCAGGATCATTCGGAAGCAGACGTCAAATTCTGAGCCATTTATCCTGTAAAGATTTCCATGACTATTTCAAACATAAGGGTATTTTTGAAAACATAACCACAATATCAATAGCTCATAAAAACTAATAGTAACTCTTGAAAAACATCTAATACCCAAATTTTAATGTCAAATTTTCCTGGCAGATGACAGAGCGGTTTGGGAATTAAGAATTCAGGGTTGTGTTGGCAATGGGAGATATTTCAACTTAAATCCAGCATTTCTGAATAGTCATGGAAAATCAGAATAATTGACAAACTATGAACATATTCCTGAGGCACAAGATTGAGCAGGAAGGAAGGACCTGGTTCTGGGGCTAGCTGGTTGGTTGGTCACACATTCTCTGACTCCCACTTCCTGTTGTCCTGCTCACTGCACACCCCATCTGGCTACATTACCTTCCTGATTTCAGGACACAATGGAGCTAAGGCAAGTTTTGAAGGACCGGGAGCCATCTATTAGCTTTGGGGATCCATGTCATAAACAACAAGTATCACTGTGATGTAGCCCTGCAAAACTGAGCAAGTCGCAGGCAGAGCAGAAAGCTACAGCCCTAAAGACAAAAATGGTCAAGCTTGAAGGTCAACCCAAGGGCAGAACAAGAGAGGGTGCAAAATCAACAGACCGGCGAGCCAAGATGGAAGGATAGAGGTGTTGCAAGGCATGAGTTTATTTGATTAATTCAAGAATTATTTGGAAAACCAAGTTATGTGCTGGACTCTTTTCTCTGCTGTACGGCATTCCAAGATCGAGTGATGGGTAATGTTGCTTTTCAAGGAGTGAAAGCCAAGTTCAACACTACATAAAGCCTCCCCTCCTCCCTGTTTTCCTGTCCCTCTTGAAACACGAGACTGTGAACACAGTAAGTTAAATTAAAAGTGCAGAGGCTGAGGAGGGGGGTTAATACGCTTAAAATTAAAACGAAAATTAAAACTGAAACCCAGGTTTCTTATAGTCACCACTACCCGCTATCAGTCGGTGTCCTTGCAGACACTATGGGAATGTTCCAAATTTAGTGGAAGAAAAAAAAAAGAGTGGTGTGTGTTTCACAACGAGGTCCTATTGAAAACAAATGAGCTGAATTTTAAAGCTGGCGGAAAAAAATAAAATAACTGTACAATTTGTTACACACACAGTAAATTAGGAACTAAAGGTAATGGGTATAAAATGTTAAACATTTACTTCACATGGTATTTTTGTGCTCTCTGGTATTGATGGATACTACTAATAAGTAATGTACACATCCCTAGACTGAGAAATTTGACTTCCGGCCTAAGGGACTATGCCTTGGGAGGTAGGTCTGCATGGCTCCCATTAGTGGTACTCATACCTGAGGAAATGCACAAGGCCAGTGGCAGGGACATCTGGAAATGTGGCATAAGAAGAAATGGAGAAGGGTCTGTTGTCCTGCAAAAAAAGGGAACTGATTTCATTAAAAGTTTGCAAAATAAAGTTAGGAGATGGCTCAGCTGGTTTAAAAAAAAAAAGTCACACCTGACAGCTGGACTGCAATCCTACCCAGGACCACAGTGTAGGAGAGAAGAACTCCCTTATGTTGTCCTCTAACATCTACAATACCATATGGCACACACACACATACACACATATATGTATGTGATGTATATGTATATGATGTACGTGTATATGATGTATAATTAATTTTTTAATTCAATGTAGTGTGCAACCAAGACATAAAAAATTTGAATGTGCAAATGATCAAGTAGGAAATGACTTAGGTAACTACCACATGTCAGTCAGTCCCCATCTACATTATAAAGCCATGGCACTCTACGCTAACAACCTCAACCAAGGACATTCAGCCTTTCCCCTGAAAACCCACCATGGCTTATTCTATACCTGGGAGCCACTTTGTCTTTCTGTGAATTCCCTGAGTTCATTCTAGTGTCCTAATGAAGATTTGTGACCAAGGAGCCCAGCACACCAGCCCCGGGTCAAAAGCAACCCTGACGACCCAGACAGGAAGAACCTGGAAAGGTCATGGCCTCTTCCTAAAGAGCCAGTGGGGAACTACAACTACAAGGACTACATGACGTCACATTCTTCCGCTTTTTTCAATAAGAAATGCATGTCTAAATATATAAACTATAACACACTAAGCAAAAAGAAAAGGGGAAGCAGCATCGTGTTCTTAATACCTTAAAATAACGGAAATTAACATTGCAGGGCATGAATAGGAGTTTAAAACCTAGGTCCTCCAACTGTGGTAATGATATGGTTCTAGGTGATACTTGGAAAGCTATGAAGACATTGTTTTTAAAACTACATCTTTCAGTTTAGGGGTTGGAGTAGAAATCCTGCTGGCATTAGTGAACAGAGGCCAGAAGTGTTGTAGGATGCCTCTCCCAACCCACCAATAGAGAATCCAACCCAGATGTGGGAAGAGCAAAGCCCCCCCTTCCAAATAAAGACATTATGTGTGCATGTGACATCAATATAGCACTGCTTCCAGGATTCTGTCCTAAAACATCCTCTACCAAATTCTAGTAAGTGAGACAAGGTTTCCCCAATCTCATGTTTACACCAACAGCCAGCGATCTCATAATAACCTATATGAAATATGCAAATAAAGTTTAGTGATGAAATTATAAAACATCTCTTGTGGATATGTACTGAGATAAATGTTAATAACAATTTCTTTTATAACTCAGACGGCTGAAAATGGGGCCGGGGGAGGAAATGGGAGGTGGGAAAGCTATTGCTTCAACAGACTCGGGATTCTTCATCATTTATTCCTATAAAATGTATAGCTTGACATTGCAATGGGTCATATGGATGTAAGACTGACCATCTAGAGTATTCAATACACTATGTCCTTGTTAAAGTAAGAATACTATTTTGAGTAAAAATTTCTTCATGCTCTTTTGAGTGTATAGGAAGGATTAGGAAAATTAGCCATATAATTTGACTTCTCTTAAATAAAATTAAATACTGCCTTTTTATAAAGCTAAGAAATTTAAACTCCTCCAAAAGGAATATAATAGTTAAATTAATTGAAATGGAATGAGGTCAAATGGGGAAAGAATTCAACAATTTTTTAACTCAAAGAACACTGTACCAAAAGATTACCATTAAATAGAATTATAGCAGTCATAATCAAGTTTGTTATCGTATTTTCATTTAGTAATATATAAAGTATGTGGGAATAAATTATATATTTATGACTCTAAGCAACCCTTAAGAGTACAAAAGTATTTCTTTTTATGGATGTTGTGAATCCTCAATTATAAATCTTTCATTACTGATCTGTAAACAATGTGATCTGATACTCAATATGTCTTTAATTAGTTGGACGGCTGTTAGAAATCAAATTTAAAAGTCAAGATAAGGATTCATACAGCCACACTGTTCCCCAGTACACTTTACTGGGAGAAGAAATCGAATTCATCTTGAATTCTTGCTGTTTAATGTTGTCTCATCCTTGCCTCTATTCCTACAAAGTGTCCCTGTGTGGTTCCTGGTGAGGAAATCTGCTCCATGCCATAGCCTGTGTCAAACTGCCTCACCTGCCTGACTTCTTGGTTTTGATCCAGGATCTCTGAACCACCACTTGGCTTGAAGGTTGGAAAGACAGACCATGGTAATCTGGCTTGGGTATAAAGAAAGCCCCAATGAGCCTCCACCACTCCTTATACACACCTTAAGCCACATCTACTTGTTTCTGTCATAATTCAGTCAACAGTTGTGATAAATTTTATAACATATTAGTCTTGGGCTGGGAATGTAGCTTAGTGATAGACCATCTGCCTCACATGAGTGATGTCCTGAGTTCAACTTCCAGTGCCCCCAAACGATAATGATGATGATGATGGTGACAGAGATGGTGACAGTGACGGTGATGATAATAACAATGGTGATGTTTCCAAGCACCTAACCTGTGGCCCTTCTTTCTGGCATTCACAAAGCTGGGCATCATTTGGAGTCCCGAATTTCACTCTTCTGTCCCTAATAACCAAATCAGTGTTGTCGTTTTTCTTCTTAGTGCTGTTCCACTACACAGAAGACAATGGAAATAGATGGCCAGTCATTTCCCTGTTCTTAGCAGTAGCAGATGGTCAGAAATAACTATATTTTATTCTTTAAAAATAACTACAGTAGGTTGACTCATGCCTGGAAAAATGTGTCATTTATACAGAGCCCATGATAATTAAGCAAAGGTACTAACCAAGTAGGAAGAGGTCTCCATGATTTAACAACTCAGCCTGATGCCAGGGTCCCGCAGTTCTCGTCTCTGGCCACTAGGGCATCATTTCTGCTCTGAGGGAGAATTAGCTAAGTGCTGCTTCTAGGCTATAACATCTTTCCAAGTGTGAATTTATTCTTTCCCTCCTTGCTGGCAATTTTTACTTTTCCAGCTTGGCATATAGAATCTCGCAAGTCTCCCTGGAAGGTGACTCATATTTAAAGATGAATGGAGCAGCTGGCTTGTGTTATCTTAAAGGGTTACATGATGTCATTGCACGTTTTCAGTTGAGGTAGAAACAAACTGCTCACTTCACACGTTACTCCCAGTAACTTGCATTTCTGTGAGGTCACAGGGACTTGTAAAGTGTCTGAAACTTTTCCAGTTTTAAAAATTAGGACCAATGTTCTGTTGCTTAGCAATTCAACAGCACCAACCAAAAGTTCCCGGAATGACCCACTGTGCTGTTAGAGATTTAGTTCTAAAACACTGAAGCCTTACAATGAGGACAGTGCAGTAATGATAGTAAATGCTGATGTTGTTCAACTAGTGACCGCATCCCAGACAAACCCAACTGCTCTGTTGTAGCAGCCTGTGTATGGGTATCACAGTTACACACACACACACACTCAGACACACATTGCACATGCATACAGACACACAAATACATGCATGCACACACATACACAGACACACACAGAGACAAACACACAGGCACACACAAACACACAGAGATACACACAGACACAGACACAAATACAACCTACACACAAACACGCAGATGCACTCGCACACACGGGCATATACATGTATACACAAATTCACGCACGTACACACAGACACTCATACACACACACACACACACACACACACACATTGCAGCACCTTCAACACCAGCAGCTCTTGCTAAGTACCCAGTGTTTGACTGGAGAGTGATGGGACTGCAGTGATAGATACCCAGCAGTTAAGAGCACAGGTTGCTTTCCCAAAGGATCCATATTTGATCCCCAGCACCCACATGACAACTCACAACTTTCTTTAATTCCAGGTTCAGGGAATCTGGCACTCTCTGATTGCCGCCCAGGGTACCGGGCACACAAGTGGCACCCAGCCATACATGCAGGCAAAATATCCATGCACATAAAATAACACTTTTAAAAATGAGCATAAGCAGATGAGTTATGTTGCTTGCTTCGAAATTCTATGCATGGTAGGACACACCTGTAAACAAGCATTGGGAAGCCTGAGGCAGGAGGATCACTGAAGCCAGTGTCTACAGGGCAAAGTCCAGGTTAATCAGAATCTCTACCTTCAGTCTTATTGATTAGTTTTTGAGGGGAGAAGGAGTTGTATCAATTTAGGGTTTCAAGGAATGGCAGTCCTTCCTGACCAGGATGGCAAGTGTCAGGAGTCATGTGGACAGAAGTCACCAAATGGGAGCCAATCAAGAAGTATACTTCCTGTGGCCTCAACTAGAGGCAGAGATAACATTCTCGATCTGACCTCCACTGCCCACTTCTGACAATTAGGTTTAAGGTTCTAGAATTTCTCAAAAGAGCACCATTGAAAAAGTACCTTGAGTCCTATCTTGCTCCAGTGAGCAGTGGACACTACAGTCAGACTGCCCAGGTTAGAGACTTTGCTGGCACTCAACTGGAGTGCCTGTCAGGCTTAACCCAATTTCTTCTATTTTCTTACCTGTGAAATGGGCTTGATGATAATACCTAACGTATACCAAAGATCTGGGACATGGGTGAAATAAAATAATGCCCATTGTCTTTGTTACTTTTCTACTGCTGTGTTAAGATACAGTGACCAGAGCAACTGCAGGAGAAAGAATTAATGGGGAGCAAGTTTTCAGTGTCAGGGTATTAGAGTACAGGTCCATCCTGGGAAGCAAATGGTAAGCAGACATGACACTGAAGCAGTAGCTGAGATTGTATATCTTGATCCATAAACATAGAGTAGAAAGTGCTAACAGGAAATGGTGTGAGCTGCCCCCACTGACACATCTGCTCCAACAAGGCCACACTCCTAAGAGTTCTACCATCTGGGGACCAAATATTTAGAAATATGAGTCCATGAGAACCACTTTCATTCAGTCACCATACTGATAATAATAAAACATTGAACCTGATGACAAAAAAAATATTGGTAAAGGTGGTTATGGTATGTTGAATGAGAACTATTTCCCATAGGTTCATGAATTTGAACATCTTGTTCCAAGTTGGTAGCACTGTTTGGGAAGGTTATGGAACCTTGAATGGGGAGAGCCTTGCTGGAGGACGTCTGTCACTAGGTGAAGGCTTTGAGGTTTTATAGCCTGACTCCACTTCCTGTTCTCTTCCTGCTTCCTGCCTGTGAAGGAAATGTGGACAGCCAGCTTCCTCCTCCTGGCCTCATGGCATCCCCACCATAATGGATTCTCTGTCTCTAAAACGATAGGGTAAAATAAATTCTTTCCCCTCTAAGTGCCATCTGGTATACTATTTTATCACAGTAACAGGAAAGTATCTGATACAGTGGTTTAGTCATGGCACCAATACGAATAGTTCTAGACTTAGTGAAAGCAGTGTTGATAATGAAGCTCATATAAACTCAGAGTCTGAAGCTGCAGGCATAAAGCCTAAAGGGTTGACACCAGATCCTCTGCATATACAGTATAGCCTTCAGTTGAGGATGTTTACAGGGCTTCTGAGTGTATAAATGAGTGTGTCTTTGATTCTTGCCTTCTCTTGAGACTCATTTAGTTTTCTGTTGACTTGGCTTGTTTGACGTCAATGTGATGGTTTTCATTTTTCTCACTGTATTTTATTTCCTTAGGTTTTGTTGTTATCTCCTGGAAGCACGTTTTTTTCCTAAAAAGAGACCAGAAGGGCATTGTTCTGGATGGAAGAGGAAGTGGGGAGGAACTGGTATTACAAGGAGGGGAAACTATATTCAGATTTCATTCTAAGAGAAAAGAATCTATGTTCAATAAAAGGGGGAAATCGTGTTGATAATGAAAGTATTTTCTGACATTTTGAGCATGGAGAATGAGGTCCAGCTGGAGAGAGGGTTCAGCAGCTAAGAGCTCCATCTGGTTTTGCAGATGAGCCTAGATTAGTTCTCAGCACCCACACAGCAGTCTACAACCATCCTTAACTCCAGTTCCAGGAGGTCCAGCGCCCTCTTCTGGCCTCTGCCACTGTGAGCTGTGTATGCACTGCTTTTACACAGGAAGTACAGATACACAAATAAATTAATTTTTTGGAATCAGAGAAGAAAGATTAGGATGAAATTATCCTTTCTCAAAGCTTGTGCTGCTGTCTCTCCCACTCTTACACATTGTGTGTTTCTTCATCAAATTGGATCCATGTTTTCAGGCAATTGCAAAACTGGAATTCTTATATGCTAAACACTATACTAAACAGTTAGTTCAATAACTTCAGTTGTCGTCTGAGGACACACACTGTCACAGAGGTCGCATCATCTACCTTGGGTCACATCACACAGATGGAACATTAGAGAACCATGCAACCTGACATCATTTATTCAACAGACTTGTCAGTCCCCTACCCAGTGGTTCTCAACCTGTGGGTCACAACCCCTTTGGAATTAAACGATTCTTTCACAGGGGCTGCCTAGACTCGTTGGAAAACACAGATATTTAGATTGCAATTCATAACAGTAACAAAAGTACAGTTATGAAGTAGCAACAAAAATAATTTTGTGGTTGCCAGTCACCAGAACGTAAGGAACTGTATTAAAGGGCGGCAGCATTAAGAAGGTTGAGAACCACTGCTCTGGACCGAGAACATCAAAAGTAAAAAGGGCATACTGGTTCTGCCCATCAGTATGAACAATCAGCAAAAGGAAAAATCTGAATGAATAAATAAATTCAGAGTCTCAGTCCTTAACTACAGTGTGTCTCTCAAGACTGGAGAGATGGCTCAGAGATTTAGAGTATTGGCTGTTCTTTCAAGGAAGCAAGCTGCAGTTCCCAGCACCCACATGGTAGCTCTGAACCATCTCCAGTTTCAGGAAAGACAGCACTCTCTCTTTGTCTCTCCTGGAACCAGGCACATACAGAGTACATGCGCATACATACGTACAGGCAAAAAGGTCATATACATGGAATAAATGAATAAATCTTTAAAAATATGTCTACTAATCACATTTTATGAATGTTATTTTTGATAATATACTACTGTGGTGTCCATGTATCTCTCCAAATTCATCTGTTGAGAGCCTAACAGGCGTTTAAGTCCTAAGAGCAATCTTGAGTTTCTCTGCCTCTAGAACTGTAAGAGAATTAATTTCTCTTCTCTATAAATTACCCAGTCTCAAGTATTCAGTTATGGTTGCACAAGGAGACAATTCTAATATCAAAGGCAATGTGAAAAGTCAGTTCAGACACTGTCATATTAATATTTACTATTTATTGAGTGTTTGCTGTATTCATTGCTTCAGAGCAATCATTTCATCCTTGAGTTGTTTACCTCAACAAATATTGAAAGGGTGCCTCTTCTGCATACTTCCTTCTGTAAAGGGCATTTTTTAAAAAAAGAGCCAGATAAAATGAATGATAGTAACTGCGGCTCACTCTTTTCAACTTTCTGTGTACCACAGGCAAAATGATACAGCCTTAATGATGTCTGTACCAAAATTTGTAGATCTGTGAATATGTGACCTTACCTGCCCAAAGAAACGTCACAGATATAGCTAGAGATAAAGATCTTGAAATAAGGGATTATCTTAGCTGATCAGTGGACCCCACCTATTCATGTGAGTCCTTAAGAGAGCCTTCCCAGAGATCAGAGGATGGAAATGCAGGCACGGAGTGGGGAGCAGAAGGATACAGCACTGCCGCCTTTGACAATGGATGCAGGTAGCAGAAGCAAAGGAGTATTCACAACCTCTAGACCAGAGGTTCTAAACCATCCTAAGGCTCTGACCCTTTGATACAGTTCCTCATGTTGTGGAGACCCCAACCATAAAATTATTTTTGTTGCTACTTCATAACTGTAATTTTGCTGCTGTTATGACTCATAACATAAATATCTGTGCTTTCTGATGGTCTTAGGTGGCTCCTGTGAAAGGGTTGTTGAACCCCCTAAGGGGTCGTGACCCACAGGTTGAGATCTAGACAGTGAAAGAGCCAACAAATAAATAAGTGGAGTACCCCCAGCCTTGGGTTAGAAGTATGGCTCACTCACACTTCCATATTTCCCAGTGAGAGCCAGAACTACGCATTAACAGATCTGTATTGTTTCAGCTGCCACGTTCGTGGGGACTGATCACATTGCCAATAGAAAAATAATGCATTGTACAAAGGTGAAAGAAGCCAGACTCTCAGCTTTCAAAACAGTGTGGCTGAATTTTTTTTTTAAAGATTGTCTCAGTTGTAAATATTAATTTTAATGCCTTGGAATAAAAAGCACAAGAATATAATGAGTTGTAAAATAAATATTACCATTGGATAGACTTGGTACCAGCTGCAAAAATACCCATTACACACATCACTGTACAGTTTGTCCAGCATCCATACACAACATTAGTGGATGAAAATGAGGTCCTGAGATGGTCATTTCTGAGGACCAGTCATCGTAACTTCAAACTTTTTGCCTAGAAGATCTGCATCAATCATTTGATTTTTCTTTTTAAAAAAAAAAAAAACTTTGAATATTTTTATGGGTCATCATCACCTCTAAACCCGTCTGCTCAAAAATACATGTTTTCCTCCCAGAGCATTCCATCCACTGGGAAGTGAAAGAGAATTGAACTTTTGCCAGAGAGGAGGAAAAATTACTTTTTTTTACGAGAGAGAGGTTTTTGTTATAATGAAATTCCTTTCTGAAGACACAGATGCCAGCACAACGCACGGAACACAAAGAGCCAGTGTGATGTTTCAAAACTCCGTTCCATTTCCAAACACGCCTTGTCTAGTGTCCCCACATTAGGTACACGACAATAAACAACTAAAGAACAAGAAGAAACCATTTCCTTCCTTCTTCCTGGTTAACTTACATATGCTTTTATGATGTTATCTTTAGTCGGAAAAACTTGCCAGAAGACAAGATCATTAACAGCTAAGAGGAATGAATTGCATAGTTTTAAGAAGAGCTAATAAAGCCTTAGATTTTCCCAAGGTAACACGTGAGTAATAAGTGCCCATATCTGTGTTTAACAACTGAAGAAAAAGAAGTCTTAGCATTTAATATTCCACAAACAATATATTCAATTTATGTGCACATCCTAGAACTGTGTGCAAAACGATACTTCTAAATACATACTAGCTACATCACAATGAGAAACGGATGCATCGTTGAATGTTACAGGGCAGGGGCAGTATATAAATTTTTAAGAATATAAGTATCTATTTTCTCTCCCTGAAGAGAAAAGGGGACAGAAAAAAAAAAGAACAGTATCAGGGTGTTTGGCGGTTGGTGAGCAGGTGTGTGCTGGCGAATGGGCCTCTGGGGAATTGGGAGCTTTTAAAAGAGATTGATTCTCTTGCTTAACTAATTATTTTAAACATGCTTTTAAAGGTATTAATTACTTGCAGAAAAAGAGTCTCCATTTGCTTCTAAATTGTTTCTTTGCATGACTCTTTGCCTGCAAAAATGACTGGGTTAAAAGTGAACATTCTGTCACTATAAATTTAAATAACATGCCTTAAATAGTATGCTTAAATTTACTACTTAAACTATAATACAATGTTATATTTTTTAAATGTTATTTAACATCAAAGAAATGGATTTAAGTATAGCCATAGCAAATGATTAAAACTATTAACCATTTAAAAATGTTTATATATAAAATGATATGCTTTGTACTCAAAATAGCCCTATATATTTAATATCTGTATATGCAAATGCAAGCCTGAATGTCCTGTAAAAGACTTTCTGTTTCTCTGTGAATTCGTGCCTGTGTGTGTCTAGGAGTGTAACATGATGATAATTTATCGTGCAAATGCTAAGAAGTAGCCACTCTCCTGCCTCCAGAGCCTTTCCCAAAAGCTATAGATTTGGGTATCAGTGTTTTCCAGTTTAAACTGCTCATTTCAAATAGGTATTTTCAGTTCATTCACAATATTTTAACATTATTTTGAAATGTTCACTCAGCAGGCAGGACAATGGTTTTCACCATGACCATGTGTTTGTATAGAAGGGTGTTTCCCCCCATGCCTTGTCACCATCTTTTCTCATCTCTCCTTGCTTCCTCATCCCAAATGGTTCCCTACTCTTTCTACACAAATGTGTGTATACATATATGTACGTATGAAAGAAATGCACTTATTTTTCTTTCTTGTTCCCTCAACACTCTCCCTTTCCTCATACCATGAATTCTTTCCCTTCCTTATACACTCTACAATATGAAAATAGAACATTCGTAGCAGACATATATCTACATATATGATATAAATTCCTTCTGTATTCTTTTGTAGTACTTTAATTTTCATTAAAATTAAGTACATCATTCCCTTCATTTCCTTTACTTTCTAAAACTCTTCCTATGCACCCCCTGATCCCTCTGACAGTCCTGGCTTCCAATTTTTAAAAATCATTATCATTACATATACAGATATGCATATATATGCATAAGTATATACATAAAACCTCTTATGCATATTCAGTGTCGCATATACATGACTTTAAAGTAGACCACCTGGTACTGGATAGCCAGGTAGGGAGCTCCACCTTGGAGGAAGGATACTTCGCCCACTCTCAGCATCCCTTAATCTCTTGTAGTTCTTTACATAGGATATAACATGACCATGGTGTATACCACTGCGGTCATCAGCATGTTGAGCCCAATTGCACATCGCCTGAGGACTTAAGACTGAAGTTTTAGCAATTTTAGCAACCCAGATCCATTCCACAAATACTTCAGTACCTACCCCTGCCAGTACGGCATACTCTTCTTCTCTGTATACCGGGAGTGGTTCCATGGAATGGAATCCCAAGCAGTCTCTGGTATTGCATAAATGTTCAAAACTACCTGGACCTAAATGCAATAGAAAGTCTTCCTTGGGATTCATGATATATATGAAAAAGTACAACTTCTTTTGCTGCCCAGGACTCAGATTAATGAGTCGCAGGCAGAGTAAAGAAACTTAAGACTCTTGGAGTTACTGAGCAAGCCTGGATTAGTATTCCAAGTGCTCCCTAGTAACACCAGGAAGCATCCCAGGAAGCTTGGTGTCTGAGTGAACATTTTTACTTTAATACGGCATATGCCTATATGTGAGGAGATCTTCCCTATGTCAAAATATATAAGTATGTACACACACACACACACACGAGGGGGGATCTAAAAGAGAAATCAGATCATTGTTAACCCACCAACAGATTATGCGATTTTTAAAATGTCACAGCAATTCATCCTCACGAATCCAGAGTTTTCAAAAGTTTCCTTCCATGTCAAATATACAAATAAGTGAAATACAAGAAGATAAAGCTTCCACACTAAATATGCATCTCTGTTTGTCCCCAAACACATTTTAATACATCACATGAAGATCAAATTGTTAAAAAAGAAACAATCAGCATAGAACACTGAAGTGTAGAAGTGGATAATGTAGTCTCAGACAATTTATAAACACAAGGATGGAATTAAAACGAAAACTCCCCCAGGTCAGCAATGATATCACTCTGTAACTAAAGGGGGGAAACCTACTGGTGCCCAGTGGAGACTAAGGAGCTGGTTTCTGAGAACGTACACAGGAGCGACAAAAATAAACAACGCTACAGTCTGGTGGATAATTCGGCTCCCCTGTGATAGCAACGCAAAAAAGGGAGTCTCTAACAAGCTCCTAAAATATGTGTATGTGTATTTTAAGTAAAATTTAGCTTTCTAGCCAACTACATTTTTTTTTTTGCCTGCTGAAAATAATGAACTAACATAAAAATGATATAAGGGAATGCGTAAACGGGACGTTTAAGTGAAGAAGGTTGAAAAGCCCTATAAATTTACTGAAGATTAAATCAGAGCTGGATGTGGAAGATGGAGCGATAGAACAATTTGGGGGTGGTTCCTTCTCTAAGCAAGAATGCTTTGGGCTTTATCGGAAATCAGGTTTGCATAACAGATCAGAGGCAGGACCAGACCCGGCTCGGGAATGGGAATCCCAAGCAGGCTCTGGTAATGCATACATGCTCAAAACTCATTACCTTTGATATGCCTTGTTCTGGACCTAAATGCAATAGAACGTCTTCCTTGGGGTGCATGATATACATGAAAAAGTACAACTTCTTTTTAAAACACCATTAGAATATTTTATTGTGTGTGGACATACACTCTTGTTACTTCTAAATGCTATTCTATTGAGTACAGTTTATATTCACTGGCAAAGCAAAATCTCCGGGGAAGCCGGAGAGGGAATGCAATTTCTAGTAATAACAGCTCACAACAGTGAATACTCCCCACTTATCCTCACAATTTCCAGCTATTTTGGACTCCTTTCTGAATTAACCTTTCATATCAAAAGGAGCAATTCTGCACACTAGAGACTCCGGCACAATTTCATGCATAATTTATTCACTCAGTTCAACATTAAACGCACAGTCCTTGACTTTGTCAAGGTGGATTCTGTTGGCAGACTTCACAAGCAGCAAAACAGAAGAAATGAGATCTACAAGTCAGCCTCTTCACCTGTTCTGTCTGGTGAGAGATGACGGCGGGGGGTGGGAGGTGCGGGGCGGGGGGGGGGTGTTGGTGGCAGAAAGAGCCAAAGAAGGTAAGATTCTGGTACAGTGTGCTGTCGGCTGTGGAGCCTCTAGCAAGCATATAATACCATGTTCTTAGTCTTGTGTGATGATCTTTGTAATTCAAAACAATGCCTTGAATTCTATTTCACCTACCAAAGTCGGCTGCAATTCACTACCTTATGACAAGTCCACAACTGGTGAATAAACAGTATTTTGTACTAGGTTGTTTCCTACGTGTGGTTGGGAGAAATGAGTAGAAGCTTTTATTCAAGCAGATGCAGACATCAGCTTGAGGACACATTAGAACAGCTCATTTTAGAAATTTAAATAACACAGATTCTCTAATGGGATCTCCAAAGCTCAATTTGTTCTCCCGGGTTAGTCTTTAAGAATATAGATGTTCGTTTTTCTCTTCTTACACTGCCCCTCTGAAATCTCAAATGAAAGATATGAGCAGCCACGTGTAAAAATGGAACCCAGGCTCACCATGAAAAGATCTGTGCTCTTAGCAGTGTGGGAGGAAGCCTGGAGCACACAGGAATGTATTTTTGCCAACTTAAAAGGCATTTCCTTCCTTAAAAGGCAGCTAGTGTTGGGATGCAAGCCTCAACCTGTGGGTTGTGACCCCTTTGGGGGTCACATAACATATATCCTACATATCAGATATTTTACATTATGATTCAGAGCAGTAGCAAAATTACAGTTGTGATGTAGCAACAAAATAATTTTATGGTTGGGGGTCCGCACGTGAGGAACTCACTAAAGGGTCACAGCATTAGGAAGGTTGAGAGCTGCTGCTGCAGATGCTGTATTTCTCAGACTTCAGAATTATAAATAAGTTTTGTTCCTTCTGTAATACAGGGACTTTTCCCTGTTAATGAGTGCCGTATTAGTTTTCTGTCATGAGGACTTTGTTCGTGGCAACCATGATCAGAGCTTTGACTGAGTTGAATCCCCTGTAGCATCACTATGATAAAGATGTTGGCATCACAGGTTGCAGGTGAAGAAACTGAGGTTTAGCCACCCTAATTACCATACTAGCCCCAAACTTATAGGATTCCGTGTCCTGTGAAAGACAAGTTACAAAAATTCAGCAGTAATTACATTTAAATATGGAAACAGACACTAGGATAGTTCCTTAAATACATTAGGCAAAGTGATTCTCCCCTTAACTTTTGCCCTGTCCTGTAACACACTTCTTTCTCAGCAGTAGGCGCATGCTGGTTTCCAAACCCATGGTGCTTACAAGGCCTAAGAGTATCCAGAGAGGCGTCACTGGAAATTCTACAAATGCTGGAGTTTTCACTCGGGACACTTTGGCATGAGTTTTTCAATCGAAACTTTCCTAGCTAGCTGCCCCCACAGTCTAGTTAGGAGAAGCCATGGTGCACATAAATTTGAGACTTATCAAAACTGAGCCTGACTTTTATAATTTAACTTTAAATTTACTGCAAGACTGTGAAACTTAAATGCCTCTGGTACCAGCAAAGTGTCTCACTGAGAGTTGAGCACTCCTGCCCAGTTACCATTCCACAGTCTTTTATTGTCTCCAGACAGTTTCTGGATTTGGACCAAAATCACTGAAATCTGTAGAAACCTGGAGATGTAGCAAGTTTCCCATTTATGACCTTTGCAGCTGCAGAGACTCTCATTTGCATCCTAATTATGACATACAAAATGAAGTAGAAAAAAAAATAAAAGCTCCTCTACACACATTCCCTAAGCACCTATGACAGGAGTGATTGGCAGGTGGTAGGAACAGCGAAAGTGTGACAGAAACGGATGTGTTAGACTGGACGCAATGGCTAAGCATCCTCTTCTGTATCTCCCTTGTTTGGGTACCCCACATCCGTGGAAGTCCACAGCATTAGCCTCGAATTTCAGATCCTAGGACAGGACTTCATAATTACAGAGTAGCACCAGAGTCTCAATGCTCGGGATTCTAATTATCTGAAGTGGAGAAGTAGTATCACACACAGCTGCTCTCTATGGAGGCTAAAATTGTGGAATAGACTTAGGGCTGGGATATTGCTGAGTCAGTTAAGTGTTAGCTATGCAAGCATGAAGCCCCACGCTGGATTCCCACAACCAGAACCCACATAAAAGAGCTAGGCTTGGTGAGATGTGCTTTACTATAATCCAGCACTGGGGGAGGCAGGGCAGAGAGAGGCACGCAGATCTGTGGCACTCTTGGTCAGCCAGTCTAGTTAAACAGGCAAACCACAGATCAATAAGAAGCCCCTTCGAAAACAAAGAACCTAGACAGAGAACATTTGATCAAAAACACCTAGGGTCATCCTCTGGCCTCCACCTATATCATGTGCACACACAATTCTCTACGTATGACCATGTGCACACATGCATGATGAGAGAAACAAAACCAAAAAAATACACAACCCCAAAAAACCTAGGAATCTTGCTTCCTAGTCTAGTGACCACGCACACATGTGAATCTTCTTGAGCCTTGGTTTCCCCACGAGGACATGAGCAAGATAATACTCCTTAGTGATCTCCTGTGAGGATCACCCTGATAGTGATTTTAAGGTGACTAACCAACTTCCTGGTTCAGTATTCACAAGTGACATTCATCTGTTTTCCTTTGTATGACTCCAATTTCAATTTTATTATTTATAATATATCACTGAGGCAGTTGCTACAAGAGTTGCCATACAGACGTTGAGTCAAAACCTAGAGATTAATTTATATGTGTAAATTGTGCCTAATTCATAAATGGGAAGCTAGAATTTATCCTGTATCTCTTTGACTTCAAAGCTCAAAATGTTTAAATTACTGCTCTACCCTACTACGTTAATAAATGGCTGATAAGAGGAACTTTGCGAGAACTGACAATGTATTGAGGAGGAATTTGTGTCAGACCATAAACCTAACTTACGACTAATATAAATTAAATGTTCTATTGCTTGTTCCTGTGGCGTCCTCCAAGCACTCCATAAAAGGGGTGTTCAAATACATGTTCTTGAATCAAATCTGTATTCCTAAGACTCCCTGATAGTACCCAGGCCTTGGGAGGTCCATGGATAAAACCTTGCATCTCTGAATCTTTGTAGATTCATCCTGGGCTGAGGAGAGATATTTATTAGAGATGGAAATGACCAGGTGGTATATTAGTTGCACCAATTTAAACGTAAACTTTACCCCTAAATATCCTCCAAGTTAAAAAAACAAAAACCAAAACAAAACAAAAAAACAAAAAACCCAACAACAAACAAACAAACAAACAAAAAACCTGTAGCTTTCAGAAGTGGTTTCTCCTTTCTCATTCACATAGAAAATAAACAATTGCTAAAAATGTAAAGAGCCCATATACACCTGGGGAGATAGCTGTGTTGTAGAAGGCTTGCCTAGCATATATAAAGCCCTAAGTTCCATCCCCAGCAACAAAGAGTGAAGGAAGGAGTAAGGGAAAAGGAGAGAGGGAAAGTGATTTTTCTCCAGCTGACAGAAGGAGAAGGAAAAGGAAGGCAGATTGTCAGACCTTGGAAGGAGGGGGAGGGAAAGGGGAAGAGAAGAGAGAAGGGAAAAGAAGGGAAAGGCAGGAGGAGAGGGGAAGAGGGGGAAAGGAGGACAGTGGAAAGGAAAGGAGAGGAAGGGGCAGGGGAGGAGGGGAAGAGGGAGGAGGGAAACGGAAAGGAGGGGAGGGGAGGAGGAGGGAAAGGGAAAATGGGAGAGGAGGAGGGGAGGGGCAATAAGAGAAATGAAGTATCACAGGAACTATACACTTGTTCTGGAGTAAAGATGGACAGGGTCACATGAAAATGAAAGTCAACCCTGATCCTCAGCCCTGAGGTCCTCCAACAAGAGGGTCAAAATCAGAAACTTGCTTCATAGTGGTTCCTTGGGGGATGCTCTCCTCATTCAGGTGAGAGGGTGGGAAGAAAAAGAAATCAGTACAACTGCCATCATAAAGCAGGAACCACGAGGACCTTTGGGAATTACCTAAAATGCATCTTAGTGTCTGCCAAAAGGCCAGGCTTCCATCGGGTGTCCATTGGGAGGTTTGCCCCTGAAGAGTCTGATTTCTGGACACTTTTATTTTGTAATTCTAAGACATGACCCTTCAGACATAGTCCTCAAAGAAAAGATAAGAGGCATAGCTCAACACTATTGTGTCCGAAGTAGCCTGTGCACAGACTATAAAGGCCAAGGTAGATTGAGGCCCCAGAGTAATTGGTACGACTTCTTTATAAAGCTTTACGAACGGAGAGCACGGCAGTCCGCTGCATGGCCCATTTGCAGGTCTTGCTAGTGTGTGCTATAATTCTCTCTTTATTGACCTCTCTCTTGCCCTGTGTTCCACCCTCCTAGTGGAGGTGCTGTGTGAGAAACCAGCTCATAGAATTCCTCAGTCTTCTCTTAGATGTCTCATCCATAAAGCCTTTCCTGACCCTTCCCAATGGCACTATTCATCAAAACCAGTGTCTTTTGAACATATCTAAGATAAGATACCAACTCCATAATATGAAATTTGAGTTCTGCAACCCTCACTGTCAAAATATGACCAAGAACTTCTGTTTCAGTTCAAACAGTTCTGAAAAAGTTTTCTCCCTATCCTTCAAAATTTAAAAAGGATAATTAAAGAAAACACAGGGAGGAAAAAAATCTCTCTGAAGTATTTAAAAATGCATATGTGTATCTGGATATATATGTAGATTATAACTCAGTGCTGTGTTTTGACATATATTTTATCTTGTTATAGTTTTTAAATTTTTGTTGCTATAGAGTCAACTGATAAAATGTTACCTTTAAATAATTTAAGCAAGTGGCCTATATTTTCTCTACTCTAGACTTCTTCAAATTAATTTGAAAGATTTTTTTCCTGTGCTCTTCTCCTCCTGTTTGCCTGATGCACTCTGACATAAATTCAATACAAATGTGAGTGACCGTTCAGAGAGGCAGCCCAGCAATGTTAATTGACTGATCAAAATCATGGCTTCTCATCCCTAAAAGAATCATTTTTCGAAAGTCTTATAAATTTAAAGTGGAATCTCGGGGCGCCTGACTGAGTGGGGCAGTTTGTATTATTTTTTCCATTTTGTAAAAGGATAGTTTTTTTAAAAAGTGCACTGCCCACAAAAATGTGCAAAACTCAACTCCTACGTAATATTTAGAGTTCACTTAAAGTTTGCATTCATCTGTTGGGTTTTTAATGATGTTAGCATTTCAACCAACAGCTCGATTCTGAGCAAAGGCCTTGTGCCTGGCACTGTGCTGATGGCTGTCTTTGTTAGCTACGAGGAATCATCCTGCTATTTCAGATTTCATCAGCCCCTGATTTAAAATGGCTTAGAACCAAACTCTCTGTAAAAACTGAACTGGTTCCACTTGCCAAGACAACCAATATCCCACTAACTATACATACACCTAAAGCAAGAATTCTATATTCTCCTGAAGAGATGTTTCCCATCTGTTAACAGTGATAGTCCTTATCATTGTAAGCAGTGTCTAAACTTAGCTTTTCACTTCTGTGCCTACTCAGTCTTTTCTCTGGCCAACAGTATTTTCTCCCACTTGGATGCGCGTATCATATACATGACATAAAATGTATAACCTGGTGCTCGCTTCAGCAGCACATATGCTAAAATTAGAATGCTACAGAGACGATTAGCATGGCCTCTGCGCAAGGATGACATGCAAATTAGTGAAGCATTTCATATTTTTTTTCTGAGTGTCTATGGCACCCACAACTAGCCATACTTATGCCTAGGTGAAAAGGAAGGATCCATTTACTGGCATATCGCATGATCCTGATCAGGTATTTAATATGGGGAAAAGGGCATGTTTGCGTTTTTTCTGCAGGGTGCTGAAGGAACATGGTGGCTGCTGGAGAGACGGGTGAGACATTCTGATGCCGAAACAAAGAATGATGCTGACCTGTGAGCTTGCTGAATGCCCTCACAATGGTGACTGGGAAGCTGTATTGGACATAAGTTCCCGACCCACCTTTGCTTACCTATACCCTAGATGGGACAAGCCACCTTGCCAAGTTTTTAGACCTTGTAGAACAGAGAATCAAAAAGAGAAGTTATAATGACTCTTGTATTTTCTTAAATGTGACCAGTTATTTGGGCTCAGTCATGGACTGGTCTAGAAATCAATCCAACATTGTAAATAATAGTCTTCCTTTGGAAGGCTGGTTCTGGACATTTTCAGAGACATATTTGGAAGTTAGCTGCAGTTCTCTATGATATTACGTTAGCAAGAGATAAAGTTGGGACAGGATCTAGATTTCAAACAAGTGTTAGTGCATGTGTTAAGGCTCTTTTAATTGTCATGTTAAAATTACTTTTATTTCTTCTACAGTATTTAATGAAGTTGCATTGATTGTACACCTTCTAATTGTGCTAGTGTGTTGAAACCTGGCCTGTCTGTTATGGGAGTCTATCAATCAGCTTTTGTTTGATTACACTGAGTATTAGAAAACCTTGGTCTTCTGAAAAAAAAGCTTGCAAGTATTGGAAGAAGTCAGTGAGGCTTTAAGCAGAAGCAAGAGGGTAGTGGGCTTGATTATTGCTGATATAACAGCTTTAATTACATTAATTACTAGCACCACTGCTTCTGCAATTGCTTTTACACAAGAAGTTAAGACAGTTACTTTTGTTAATCATTTAGCAAAAAAAAAAATTACTAATGTGTTGAATATACAAGAAGATTTAGATAGGCATTTAGAACAACAGATTGATATTCTTTATCCTACTCAAATTATTGGACGGAGGTTCAGAGTTTAAGAGTAAGGATCCATCTTGGGTGTCATGCCAAATGCCAATGGACTTGTGTTACTTCTAAAATTTACAATGATAGGCATTATAACTAGGAAAAAAGTTTAAAGACACTTTCAGGGTATTTGGCTTAATTCTAACACCTCTCTGGATGTTTTAACTTTGCATAGTGAGATTATGAATTTAAAGAATGCTGCTCTGCTGAGTTTCGATGCTGCAGATACTGCTGATAAAATTATCCATGGCTTGAGGTCAGTATTTACATTTTGGTCAAGTTTCAAGAATGGCATATATAGCTTGATCATGCTAGCCCTTTTTGTCCTGTGTATACTTTTACTCCTGCCCATCATGTTAAAGCTTGTCTTTAACACCATCAACATGTTGAGAGCCAAAGTACATAATTTGAAACTGAAAATAAACTCCAGACATGGTTATTAATTTAACAGGCTGGCAAGCCAAGGACAGGTAAGATTCTACGGGTAAGTGTATTGCTTTGGATAATGCATATTCCATGATGGGTAAGGAAGGCATTCTTATCAGAATGAGCTAAGACAGGCTCAGTCTTGATTATGAAATGAAAAAGGGGGAGATATGGAGAGCTTTTGGGGCTACTTAGCAGGAATCTGACATTGGCCAAGAGCAAGAAAATGGGCTGCTTGGCAGGAATCAGACATTGGCCAAGGACAAGGAAATGGACTTCAGGCAGGAATCTGACATTAGGCTAGAACAAAGAAGTAATTTCAGGCAGGAATATAAATCTTAGGCTAGAACAAAGAAGTAGGCTTCAGGCATGAAAATGACTTTGGGCTAGGACAGGGAACTAAGCTCAGATATTTTGGTCATCCTGATAAGCCCTTCGAAACAATGGCCATGGGAGTGATCACAGAACTTTGTTTATTGCCTTGCTTGTTATTTGACTATTTGTATTTATTGTATTGCTTGTTCCTTGACTATTTGCATCTATTGTATTGCTAGTTCCTCAACCTAGAACTAACCTTAATACTTGCGTGTAATTAAAATGGTATAAAAGCAGACTGGGAAAAAATAAAAAAATAAAAGTATTGACTAGTTAGAAATAGAAAAAATTGTATAACCTGTAAGTATACAGCTCCATGTTACTAAATGCCTTTACATGCTGTCTAACAATTAGCACCTTTCTGGAGTTCTCTGTCATTCTTCAAAGAATCACCAAACTTATAAATTAGTAACTCTTCATCTTCCCCTTTCTCTACTTCTGAGTAACTCCTCTGTTGTGATCTTTGTGGACTTACCCAGTAGCCCGTTAAAGTAGTAGCTTTGTTCTTTTTGTTTTGCTTATTTTACTTTGGCATAGAGTATTTATTTCCTCTACATGTTGCTATTTCTGCAGATTGAGTTGTCTTGTATGGCTGACTAATACTCTGCTTCCGGACACTTGTGTTGTTTCTTCTTTCAACTATTGTGAATACTGGTGCTGAGAACACCATACAAGCATCTCTCTGAGAACCACTTGTCATTAAGTTGTGTACCCACTTAGTGGTAGACCTGCTGGACCACATTATAATTCATAGTTTACTTTTTGAGGAACTGACAGGCTGTTTCCATAGCAGCGGTGCAAGCTTCCACTCCTAACAGCCATGCATGGGGTTCTAATTTTTGAATATCCTTGACAGTCACTCCTATTTTATTATTTTTTAAATAATGGTTGTGAAGTGTTATCTCATTGTGTTGCTGATATGAAATACCATTCTCTGATGTCTGATCATTTTTAGTATCTTTTCTGCTCCTCTCTGAGCATGTCCTTTGTGAAAACTTAGCTATTCAGTTTTTTTCCAGCAGACCCATGGCCTCATGTACACATGGAAAGCACTCTACCTCTGGGCTATACCCCCATCCCATTCACCCATTTTAATTTTTTTTATTGAAAGTAAAATTTTAATACTCATTCCAGAGCTAGAGGAATGGATTCTTAAAACACAGCAACATTGGGCTGAGGAGATGGTTCATGGGGTAAAGCATTCAGTTCACAGGCACCTCCAAAACCCACAAAAAGCTAGAAATACAAGTGTAGAGCCAATGCTTAGGAGGTAGTGACAGGAAAACATCTGGAAGCTTGCATGCCAGGTAACCTGACAGAGTCAGCAACAAATAATAAGGTAATGTGTCTCGAGCAATGTGAGGACAAACACCCGAGGTTGTCTTCTGACCTCCACACCTGTGCCAAGACATCTTTACACCTACATTCACACATGAAAACACATGTACACATTTATACAAACGGCTTTTATAAAAGTATTAGGATTGCAAATGTACAAATGATTTTTATAAAAGTATCAGGATTGCACATGTTCTGATTAAATGTACACTTGCCTGAAAGAAGGGATGGATTAAGCATTAAACCTTTTGGGAAGCAATAAACTAGGCAATGGAATTATTTGTTTTAAGACTGAGCCTGTGACTTGATGCTCATCTTCTGATGCTGTGATGTGAAATGAGACCCAAGATTATTTCTAAAACATGTGTGATGCAGTATGGTGTAACTTTCCTTAGGAGCCAGAGCGTCCAAATGGTGGCTCTATAATGTCACTTAGAACAAGTAACATTCTCTCTAATCCCATTATTCATCTGTCCAATGGATCTAAAAGCTGTGCATGTCTTTACTCAGAGTACAGTCTATAGAAACATTGGAAACATTGGCTGGTAATGCCCAGACATCTTGCTCTTACCACTGTCATTATGATGGAGTAATAATTAGACAGAACTCAGGCAGGCAATTGGATAAGGAAAGGGGCCATCACTAGGTAATAAAGATGGTGAATCTTCAATACAGTGGTTTCTTGCTCCCCTCCTGACCTGAAACAAAAGCTTGATAGGTTAGCCCAAATTTCTGGTCATTTTGTTTTCTGGGAAAATGTTTTCTCCTGCCATTGGGATCTCTGATGATGGATTCAGTCACTCAACAAGTTCAAGGCCAGATCAGTATATGTTTATAAAATAGCTGCTGTGAAGTCAGCCATCCTGTCTGTTTTCCAAACACTGACTAACCCTAAATCAGAGAAGAAAGGTCCTTCACAGATGTTTAAAACCTCCAGCCATCAAGGAAAAGCTGGGTTTGGCCTTCGGGAATATTCCCTGTGCTTTTTCTCTGTGTGCCTCTTGCATGTGTGTGCTCCCTCATTCCTAATAAAAGCCTTTCTTCAATGGCTGATTTGTTCTTCTCCTATAAGCTTGTGTTCAAGATTTCTCTGCCGTTATCTGTTGCTCTCAAGACTGTCTCCACCTTTTAAGTCTTTAACTGGCAGAGAAAATAAAACCCATCAAAAATCTCTACATGGTCATGATTATTAGTAGTAAGAAAACTCTATATCCAGATGATATTTAGACTTAAAAATTTTTGACCCAGGAAAAATATTTTTCTTTTGGATATGTGTAAGAAATGTGAATGACATCATCACAGATACCCTATCTCCAAGCATCAAGAAATGTCTCTAGGTCTATAGTGATGATTCAGTTGGCTTTGGTGAACCTGCGTTTAAATAAATAAGAATAGAAATGTGGAGGCATGTGTTTGTGATGCCAGTGCTGGAGAGGTGTAGAAACATAGGTCCAGAAGACTCACTGGCCAGCCAGCATAACCAACATGGATTGTGAGCCCCAGACCAAGGCAAGATAAACTCTGCTTTAAAACCAGGGTAGATGGGACCTAGGAAACACTATCCAATGTGGCTTTTGGGTTTCTCAGGCTACAGAGGTATACATATGAATGCACCTCTACACAAACACAGACACACACAGACACAGAGAGAGAGAGAGAGAGACAGACAGACAGAGACAGACAGAGACAGAGAGAGAGAGAGACAGACAGACAGACAGACATTATTTATATTATTATAGTTTTAACACAAACTGATAATATCACATAGCACACAGAAATGACTTTCACCAAAACATTCCACTACCTGCATTATTAATCTGCCTCCCAGTTTCCCAACACATAAAATTTCTTCTTTCCCAACACATAAAATACTGGGCATGGGTGAAACACAACTCTGATACTAATGGGTATATACCATCTACCCTGTGGGTGGTGTTGTAATAGAAGTTTCTCTCACTGCACTTGTTGGTAAATCACCCACTCTGATCATGTCCATGTGATCAGCAGTCTTAGGAATGTATCTGCTATACTAATGTAAAGAATTTTGAACAAACAGTACACATTCAAAGAAGCAGAAAGCCCATCATTCCCATCTGCTCCCAACAAGAGTCAGCATGATTTTAACTTTGTATCTCCTTCCTATCAAACAAAACTCCTGGGAAAATTTTAGATGTCCAAAACAAAACAAACTCTCTTCCAAAAAAAGGAGAAGTGGAGGAAAAGGAAGAGGAGTAAGAAGAAGAATGAAGAAGGAGGAGGAGGAAGAGAAGGAAGAGGAAGAAGAAAAAAGAAGAAGGAGAAGGAAGAGGATGAGGAGAGACAAGATAGGAAATCAGCAATGATATTTAATTGAAAAATCAAACTATTCACATTTGACCCTATCTGCCTAAGTGTATGTTACAAAGGACCTGGAATACTGTCTATTTCAACATTGCCCTAAGCGAGAGTGGCTTTGAGGTGTCTTCTGTGTTCTTTGCTCAGGCCTGAAAAGAAATGGCTGCATTCCCTTGCATTTGCTCTTAGAGTCATTAGCCTTCGACAGCACTATCATTTAAGAAATTTATCATCAGTGCTGTCCTTCGCACAATGTATTAGTGCAATACATTATAAGAACACCTCGCTCTGATGATGTATGGCTCCAAAGATGGCAACATCTGGGGACAAATGGGTCTCCGAATAGATGCCATAAAGGAGTGAATGCAGAGACCTACCTTTGCAGTGTTGTTCTGAAATGTGCTAGAATTTGTTGCTCTCAACCCACCCCTCCACTTCTTACAACAATCTTTCAAGATACTTTGACTTTTTAAAAAAAAACTTTTTTATGACATTAAATTGATTTCTGATGACAAAGAAGGACGGTTTCTAAAATTAGTGGGCTGGTACATTGAGGGATAACACGGCACACACTTGATGATAAATTTCAATCATTGCTTTCAAGAAAACTCTAATTTAATCCACCTCTTGCTCACTTAAATTTTTCAGGAGATTCTCCAAACGAGAAGAAGGAGATTAACGTCTGATGTCTTCAAGGGTATTAGAACAGAAATTGAGCCACAATTAATTAGTCTGGACCAAAATCTGGCTTTCTACATGGCTGATGATACATTTTTTTCAGAAGCTTGATTTTCCCATTTCCATTCTTCAAAGTCTGGAATGCGGCTCTCTCCATTACTTTATCTAAATAGCAGACAAATATTTTAGCTAACTACTGAAATAAATCATTATGAACATTTAACCTCAAAGAAAGTTATAGCAAATAAAAATGCCTCTCTGGCCTGATTCATGCACAGGAGAGGCATGGGCAGGGTCACAAACGTCTGGGTTAAAATAGGTTCAGAGCACCCATTTTACAAACTCCAAGGGCGCCTGGGGAACTGATCCTACTTGGTCATTTTATGCACCGTGTCAGCAAAGCTCAGCACTGCAGAAAGGCCTCAATCCAGTTCACAGCCTAGAGCCATTATCCGAGGATGCCTCTTTAGTTGGAGTTGATCAATATTCTTTATGCTAAAGAAAAAGAAAAGCCTTCAGGGATGAAACCTCATTCAGAACTGTGTGGCTACAGTGTGAGTTTGTTGACATGCTGAGCTGTCTGAAATCTCAATATAGTGATCTGGGAGACCATCATGTCCTTTCAGTCCACACACACCACCGTGAACCTCTTTTGTCCTGGAATCACTCACAAGTGGTCATATTCTATGACCCTAACAATTCTGTCTACAGGATATCATGAAAGAGAAAACAAAGTCCAGACCATTTGTCTAGGATCCTGAGTATGATCTTGATTTCCTTCAGTCTGTCACCTTTCAGACTGACAGAACGATACCACATGCTGTTGTAAAAACCTCAACCATCAGAAGGGAATCTTGATTTCAGTGGGCCAGAAACAGACAGAAAAAAAGACACGTGGGTCAGAATGGCTGATACATATGGAAAAGTGGGAGAAAGAAATTTCTGTGCTTCTAGTTGTTTGCTATTCCATGAGCTGACTGCCTGGACACAGAACACTGTTTGCTGGAATCACTAAACCTGTTCCAGTGTTAACATGAAACAGGCTGTACCTCCCAATGTCATTGTTTCCTATTAGGAACTCAAATCTGCAAAACTAGCCAAATAAAATAACGAATTAAAGAACATATCACGGCATTACACAGTCTTCCAAAATCCTTCCCCCTTAACTTTTATAAATGACCAAATTGCCACTGCTTATCATTGCTCCAATAAATTATTCTCCCTTCTTTCTTACTGTCGCTTCTAACTTAGAAAATAGGACTTTTGCCAGCATAGTGGCTCATACCTGTAATCTCAGTACTTTAGGGGCTGAAACAGGAGGATTACTTTGAATTTGAGGCCAGCCTGGGATACACAGCAAGTAAGACCTTGTCTCAAAAAGCAAACAAAAAACAAAAGATAATGTCTGATCTTTCTAATGTAAATGACTATTTAATTAAATTCGAAAAAATAAAAAAACAACTGAAGGGCTGGTAAGCCATTCTGGAGGTCATACTTGTGGAAAACCACAAAGATGTGAGGAAAACAAACCAGGCAGAAGGAAGCAGTGTATCATGACTCGGTGTGGTCCATGGAACTAACAGTCCTAATCTTTGACAGAAAGTTTCCTTCCTTCCAGCCTTCACATCACCTGTAGATATGTAAATATGTAAACTGTTGATAAATGTCACAGAACTGTTATATTATTCTCAAAAATATGACCAACACAGGGCTGGCACTCTTTCTGTCTCTCTCTGTCTCTTCATCTTCTTCCTCCTCCTCCTCCTCCTCCTCCTCCTCCTTTTCTTCTCCTTCTCCTTCTCCTCCTCCTCCTCTTCCTCTTCCTCCTCTTCCTTCTCCTTCCTCCTCTTCCTCTTCCCCTCTCTCTCTTCCTCTCTCTTTCTCTCTCTCTCTCTTTCTCTCTCTCTCTGTCTCTATCTCTCACCTAGCTTATATACTATATCAGAAGAGAAATGTGATGTTCACTTCATTTTTAATTTGTAGCAAATGGAAAAGCATGTACTATGAGAAGCCATGCACTACAAAAACTAATATCAAGCTGATGTGGTTTTGACAGAATCCAACAAGAAAAACCAGGAAAATCATGTATTCCTTATGCTAATGAACATCAATCACCTATTTCATGTCTAGACTTGTGTCAGTCACTGGGAAATACAAAGAAGCTTTGAGATACTGTGTTTGGGGTCCAAAGGTTTCTCAGTGTAGCTGAGGAAGTGAAATAGAGCAAATAATGGGGTATGAGTCCCAGGCAGAACTAAGACCTGAAGTGAGGGGTAGACCAGTGCAGGTGGTAACAGTTGAGAAGGAGGGGGGAAAAAGAGGCTGCAGAAATCTGGATACAGATGTAAGGTTTATATTATGGGAGAAATACAGAAGTTGGGTATTCTAGGAAGGCTAACAGGAACACAGAGATATGGACAGAAGTGGACGTTGTAAGAGAATAAAAGTTAGGAAATATATAGAGATAGAGATAGAGATAGAGATAGATAGATAGATAGATAGAGAGAGAGAGAGAGAGAGAGAGAGAGAGAGAGAGAGAGAGATCTTGAATCCAAAGATAAGAAGGTGAACAGTGGGATATGGTGATTTAAATTCATATCAGCTCTTGGGGAGGCTGAGGCAGCAGGATTTTAAGATCAAGACTTACCTGGACAATATAGAGAGTTCAAATTCAAAATGGCCTGTGTAGGAAGAATTTGCTCCATCAAAACCAACAAAAGAGCAATTACAAAGGCAGGGACATGCAGGTGTGTCTTAAACAGTTGACAAATGGAAGCCCTCCATAATACAAAAAAATTATATAGACTCAAGAGCCAGTGGACTCGGTAGTCAGAACTTTATTTCCTGTGAATACTGCCCCCCCCAAAAGTGAATTTGAAACAGCAGTGAGGAGATATAGTTACAGTATAGGAAATGTTATATGATTTCTACACTTGAAGAAGAAGAGTTATTTGGGAGATTTGATTAATATGTTTAAGAGGCCAGATCATGGGGCCAGATCAAGGGGCCAGATTATGAGCTGAGCTGAGACTTTTGCATTAGAAACATCTTAAAATCTAGTGAGGAGCCACAGAGACTACCATCTGCTTTTCTATTTTCCTGATTCTGAACAAATGTATAGATAAACATGAAGTTTTTGTTTGTTTGTTTGCCATAAGAAATGAGCACATTAGTTCTTTTCTTCCACCCAAGAATAAAAACAATAACCAGAAACACTTTTCTTTAAAATGGCAGAGGCTGCTTCATTTTAAAATGGCAACAAGGGCCATGTCATTCCAGGACGACAACGTTAAGCCAAATCACACTTGAGTCTGGTATGCCCTTGAGTTGTGCATCAAACCTGATCAGAATGAGTGAATTCTTTAATGATATTCTTGAGAAGCAACCCAAGAAGACACAGTGAGATGATAAGATACAGAATCCAAAGGGACTTGACTTCATCCAGTCAATTAGAATTGCCTCTGGAGTTTATGTGGAATTTTACAGTAAGAAATGAAATTAATTCCACAAATGTTCCCAGTCTAAAGACCACAGACCCAGAAAAACACAGAGACTCTTATAAATAACCAGGAGTCTGTTCTGCACCATCAGCCTCGCAGCAGAGTCTTTAATGATGTCAGGCTGAGCATACTGGGGGCCTTGTTGGGGGATAACCTGCTGCCATTGAGTTCGCTGGGTAACACTGGAGATCGGCTTACAGAAATCCCTGTGAGTCTCAGTCCCAACTCAAGGACAAACGAATATCCAGGGATAAAATCTTCAGGCCAGTTAAAAACAAAGGGCTCCTCTTGTTCCCATGCTGCCTGCTAGCTGGCACTTCTTCCCAGCAGGTGCTCCAGAGCTCCCTCACCTCCCACCTCTGCATCTGGTGCCTGAACAGGCTTCGTCTTTCTTCCTCTTGATAAGGACTACCTTTGTGAAACCGCTGATAGAGATTTCATAGGTTTCTTTGAAAATAATATTAAAAACAGGAATGATTCTAGCTTTAAGCATGCATAGAGATGAGTCTCCACGGTGAGCAAGAATTTTAAAGTCAGGGCTGGTGCTTCCGAAAACATGAATTCCAGGTCTTGCAAATGGAGGGGGAGGATGCTCCAATTACTTTTGTGACCTGAAAACAATCCCAGAATCAAGAGCTATGTAATAAGGAGCTTGGGGTTTTTTTTCTAATATCATTTATGAGAAATACTTTCAGCTGATGAACTGAAAATGATGTGGCTCATTAATGACAATTAATTAGAAAACTAGAGAGGGTTTTTGAAAAGCGTAATAATAATAGTAATAATAATAATAATAGTGCCTAACAAGCACACATGTAGAATTATTTAGACAAATTTGTTTTATCAGTTGTTTTCCTATCATTTGCTAATTTCTCATCATGTTATAAATACTTTATATGATGAACTCTATTATCTTATCAGCTAATTTTTTTAAATAGAATAAGTGGTTACATGATGGCTTCTTTATATAAATAGTTTAATGTGTGTGTGTGTGTGTGTGTGTGTGTGTGTGTATACACGTGCGCGTGTGTACCTGCTTGCCTGTATGTGCACCGTGTACATGGAGTGCCTGCAGAGCCCAGAAAGAGGATATGTGATGTCCCCAGAACTGGAGCTGCAGACATTTGTGAGCTTTGTGCTGAGATCCAAACCCGGGTCTTCTACAAGAACAGCAAGTGATCTTAACCACTGAGCCTTCTGGCCAGATCCCATGCTAGCGTCTCCTTACAAAGTAAACATATCGAGCAGAAACAACAGAAATCAGAGGTTTTAAAAGCCATTCATTTTTACTGAAAACAAAAACACACCACACTAACTACCACATGAAGGGGCTTCAGTTAATGCTTGCTGAAGAATTCCCTCCTGGCCTCTCATTTTCTCTAGATACACACAGGCACACACACATGCATGCACACACTTTCATGACTCACTAATGTGGTGAAAAGAAGGCATATTCTAAAATCATGTTTCCTGGAAATGAAACTCCTACGTCTGGATCTCTTCTTAAAGTTATCGTGTCAGAATCTCCAGGCTTCTTGTACTAAAATACAAATATTATAACTAGGTAGCTCAAACACATCATTCACCATGACCAGCCCTGCCAAAAGTAGCTGGCATTTTCTCTCTATGGCACCAAGGAACCTTCTTTTACACATTCTAAAACTCGCATCCTCTCTTGGTAAATACACGTGTCCATTTAACAACGGACATTTCATAGGGTGTCTGAGGAGCTGAGGAGATCACACCCGTGAAGAGACAGACTCTCAGTGTGCCTGGTAAATTATAGAAGGCACTCAATCAACAGTAGCTGCAGCTGGGATGATCATTATTATTATAAATTAATATTATTACTAGTCCCATTAGCTAATGGAAAAGGAATGAGATCCATGTTGTCTCCGTCAGAGAGGTAGAAAATGGAGAGACGATGGGGGTGGGGCATTTTGATGTTCCGGTGCCTGAAACTACCCAGGAAAATGAACGCTACAGGAAAGGCTCCCTGGCCCTTTTGCTGGCAGCAAGGTATGACACTTCAGGTTATCCACCACTGCTACAGCTCCAGTTAGGTGAGCAGTTGGTTGGAGAATCTTCAAAGAAAGGATGTGTGAATAAACTCCTTGATCGTTTCCTACCAGGTGTTAAAATTCCACTCCTTCATCTGAGGTGCCTAAAAGTTCCCATTCCTGCTGAGGTTTTGCATGCTTGTTTGTGGTCTATACCCATGTGTATGCGTATTTATGTGCATCTGCATATCTCTGTGTGTGTGTGTGTGTGAATATGGGTATAGGTGTCTATGCTGTATACATATTAATACTGGTGTATCACTTGTGGAGTTCATGGGTTATTTGATATCTCCCTCTATTGATCTCCACCTTTGTGTGTGTGTGTGTGTGTGTGTGTGTGTGCATGTGTGTGGGGGGTATAGGTGTTTGTGCTTTATATGTATAGGAGTCCATTGGTTCCTGCCTCTGTTGATTTCCACCTTATCCTCCCACTGAGCTTGGAGCTTACTGATTGGTTAGTCTGGCAGAGCAGCAAGGCCCTGGAATCCTCCTGTCTCTCTCTCCCTCTTGTTGCTTAGACTGCACACTGTCACACCTGGTCATTATATAGGGATTAAGCATGGACTTTTATGCTTATATAGCAAGTACTTTACCCACTGAGGTGGCTCCCTGATCCTTACCTTTTTTCTGAGACAGGGCATCTCACATCTGTAAACTCACCAAGTAGGCAAAAATGGCTAACTAGCAAAGCCCAGGTATCTGCCTATCTCTAACACCACCATGCTACGATTGCAAGCATGGCTTGACTTGGGTTCTCTTGGGTTTTGGAGATCAAACTATGGTCCTCATGCTTGCAAGGTAAGAACTTTACTAACAGCCTCACTTTCTTTAAGTCTTTGGCAATTTCTTGTGAGAACAAAAGACGAGGAAACAGAGAGGTCTTTCCAGAGGGAAGGGAATAGAGACGGCTTTTAAACTCAAAGTTACACTCGGCATACATTTCTGTAGGTGCCACCAGAGGAGTGGGCTCATCAAATAGAACTAGTAGCTGCTGCTTCAGAGAAACACTGCCATTTATCCAGTCATGATCCATAAAGAGGGGATTGTGATTGAGTCTTCTGCCTAGAACAAGCAGAGCCAAGCAGGATTTGCCCAAACTCCTCTTAGGGTTTTACAATTTTTTCCCTTTGTCAATTTTCTCACTGCTGTAATAAAATTTTGACAGAAGAAACTTGAGGAAGGAGGGTCAATCCTGGCTCACAGTGTGAGTGTTAATGTATGTCCTGGGGGTGGGGAGCAGGAGCTAGAAGCAGCTGGTTCAGATGTGGAAGTACTCAGCTAGCAGGTACATACTAGCGTGCTACTCACTGTCTTCATCCCACGAAGTCCACAACCCCAGGCCATAGAATGGCACCACCACCATTTAATAGAGGTCACCTCTCACCTCAGTTAACCCAATCTAGCACCTCCTCCACAGGTTATGCCCAGTGGCTTCTTCTAAGCAGAGATTTCACATCCTGCTGACAAACCAGTGCTAACCATCAGAGCTGCCATACAAAGTGTCCCAAGTGTGAGACAGATCACTCCAGACAAAGGTGAGTAAAATCCCTTAGGCAGGTCTTCTCAGCCCTTTCAATGTGCTAATGAGGAATCCCACTCTACCTTCCTTCAGGTGCTATTCTCAGAAAACATTCCTTGGACTGAACAAGCACCTATGTACCTGTACCTGTGAAGGACTTTGGCAAGGCTTGGGGTAGTCTGAAATCTTGTTCAGTTTGTCTCACTTTTTTTCTTTATGATTCTGTAACCAAAGTCCATATTTGTCTTTTTTTAAAAGAAGAACTTTAGAATTCTCATAGCTATTCTTAGTAAAGCTGAGAGGATATTTGTCCAAAACACAGGGCTCTGAATCTTTAAAGCCACACGTTTTGGGGGGGGGGGGGCAGGATATAGGAAGATGAACATGAATTGACTTCTAGGGAAACAATATTTTCCTAAACTCTTGTATGCACCTGAGGATTAATTGTGGAATTATAATGCATATTTAAGGAAAGTAGGGCAATTTCTCCTGTCCCTCAACACATTGCCCACAAATGGTACCTTCTCAGATTCCATGGCAGTCATAGACAGATTTCTCTTGACTTTCTTTATCTCTGCACATCCCCAGAAGAAATGAAGTGGCAGTGATTTTGATTTCTCTGGAGGTAAACACATGGAAGGGAGATAAACTTACACTGGGGCGTATGGTGTTCATAGACATTGGCTTTTCTGAAGTCTTACAGCAAACAAGCATTATTTGTGACTATAATCTCTTCAGTTTATCATGCCTTATTAGCCTTGTAGATTCCCCCATACGCTGGCGGTATGTTGAGGTAAGGATGGAGACTCTCAACTCTACTGGAAGGTAGCTGGTCGTTGCTGATTATATTCTCTCTGTCCCATGGACAAGTGTAGTGTCCAAGGTCAACATGAGGCCTAGAGGTGAGAGGTGGTTTCTTCCCTTTGCAGACAGAGACTGCTAAAGGGCTGTGAATTGGAGCCAAGCCTGTTGTGGCCACTGGGGAGGAGATCCCTTCCTGTAAATGGAGCCAATGCAATGGAAAAGCATACTTGGAACATGACAAAATAAAAGAGCCTGACAGCAAGGCCAGAGCCCTTGTATCCAGCCAACATTCTGAAACACAGCTCTCCAAAGCTCACCTCCCAGGAGAGTCAGGTGTTTTCTCCTGAAGCCAGTTGGGGGGGGGGGAGGCGGGGGTGTTGGGGGAGAGCTACTTCAGCGTACTACAATAAAGAAGTAGTTGAATAATCCACTCCTAGTCTTAAAAATTCATGTAAAATTTGCATTTCTCCTTCATAATATAGCCATGTTTGTTTTAAAAGAAAAATACGTTAAATTATTTACCTTTGAGCAGAGTTGACTTTCCAGGGAGACGTGCCATGTGTATGCAGTGTCTTTCTTACCTTCTTTATTGTTGAGAGCTCATGGAGAGCCCAGTTTTCAGTTACCTGTTATGAAGTAAGAATGATCTTAAGCAAGGTTAGAATATGGATATCTTTGGGGAGCCATTATTCTTCAGACACAAAGGAGACTGACTAGAGACTAATAGATAACTGCTTATAGGCTATTTTCAGCTTCATGATTTCAGTATTGGGTTGTATCTCTCTCCTCTAGTTCAGGATCCCAGGATGGATGCAGTGTCTCTTGTGGTCTGATTAGGATGGAGCTTAGGCAAGGAGTGATTATTCATACAAAGATCTCTGTCCTTCTGTCCAAAATCTCTGACACTTTAACCCACCACTGCACGTCTGGACTGCCAGAGAGCCAGGCTGACTTCTTCTATGGCAATTCACTCCATGTTTACATTCCAGAATAAGTTTCCACAGGTCTCGCCTTAATAATTGTACCTCAATCATCTTTGGAGCAGAGATTGTTTCCTTCTTTAGGACTGAGATCATTGGTTTCCATGCTTCATAGAGAAGGTGGTTTATTTGTTTTGTAGTCTGAGTTCTCAGATTTTATTCCAGTCATCATCAGATTTTCCTGTCTTTGTTTCCTTTGCCTCGTAGACCTGAAACATGGCATCCAGACACTTCATAATTAGCTAACATCACTTCTGAAATTTAAACAGGGCTTTAAAGTGGGCCTGGAAGATAGCTCAGAGGGTACGAAGCAAGCAAGAGAGCCTAATTTCTAATCCTCAGCATCTACAGAAAAAGCCAGGTGTTACAGTGTGCATTTGTTATCCCAGCCCTGGATGGAGAGAAGACAGGCAGATGCCTGGTGTTTGCTAGCCAGTCAGTCTAATCTAACCAGTGAGCTCCAGGTTCAGACAAGACCCTGACTCAAAAAGTAAGGAGGAGAATAATTGAGGAAGACACCTTACATTGAACTCTTACCTCCATGTGCACATTCAATCATTCCCAAAAAAATTTTAAATAATATCTCTACATCTGTTCATTTCATTCTTACATCCAGCTTCCCACATCGGAGTGTGGGAGAAGAACCCTAAATTTGTCAGACCTTAACATGTCCTTTCAATATATGACCCAATCCTTAGGATTCAGAGAAGTCCCAGTATGGGGTATGGAGGGAGGGCTCTGTATAGGAAGCCAGGAGATGATTATCTTTAGAAGGAGCCAGAGACAATATGGAAATGAATGAAAACATCTGCTTCCGTACACTTTACAAATACAAGTGATGGGTAAGACTTGGTCCTGGGCCATGGTTTGCTGAGTCCTAGCCTAAGCCTTTAGACCAATGCACTCACCACTGTCTTGATGCTGTTTTATTCTGCCTAATTATGTTTCAAAGGAAGTTGTTCTCTTAGTTTTTTAATGATGTGGATTTGGGAACATCAATTTATGACATCTTCACTGCTAAATCAAAGGGTCTGAAGCACAATAAGACGAGGAACAGCAAATTGCAAAATGCAGTTTTGTGCCTCATGTGTACATCTTCAGAGGCAATTACTCCCAATAGATTACATAGGTTGTCAACCATGAGTATTGAAGGGAATGAGGGGGCAGCAGAGCTGCAATCCATGAGACTAGTGTCATCAAGAGCAGCAGATACTCTTTCCCTACAGACAGCCTTTCTCTGTATGTGGTGATAATTTGACAGGAGCATGGGATAAAACCTTGGGACTAATACTGAGACATGTTGGCTTTGAGAGGCAGCCTCGGAGGGTTAGAAATCTCTCGGATTCTGTTAAGTCTGAAGTCTTGAGTTCAAAATCCTCATCCTGCCTCTCTTATTTGTGTCATCTCTTTAAGTCTCGATTTCCATTCTTATGGAACTTCATAGGATTTCATGAGAAAACACAGACCAGGAGGAGCAGTGCTGCAGAGTGGCTTTCAAATGTTCCTCAAAGGCCCGTGTATTAAAGGATTGGTATGTAAGATGCTCTTTTTAAAAGGTGGTAGAGTGCTGGAGAGGCATGGCCTTTTGTGAAATCGTTAGGTTATTAGAGCATGCCCTTGAAGGGGGCGTATAAAAGTCCATCCCTTCTCACTCTCTTTTGTCGCCTAGCCCTGGCACTGATAGTTCAGTACTATTAGTATGTACTCCTGCCAAGGTGTGCTGCCAAGCCACAGGCCCCATAATAATGAGACCAATGAAGTATGGATTGAACCCTCCAAACTTGTAAGTCATAAAAAACCTTTATTCTTTTTAACCTCGAGTATTTTGTTACAGTGATGGAAAGCTGACAACACACATAGGAATCTAACACACTTTTTTTTTTTTTGGCTCTTCCATATACTGTGTTGACTGGGTTCCCTGAGATGTCAATTTGAAAACAAAAATGGCTATAGCACTTCACAATCATCAGAGGATAGCTGCTGGTTCAGCATTTCAGCTTTTTATCAAGCAAAATGATAAGACATGTTCTGTAATCAGCACATGTTCCTTTTTTTTGCCTAATGACACTAATCTGTTTTTATCTTAGTCATTTAACGGAGTTTCATGATTGTCCCAGGCAAGGTTTTAGGGATTTAAATCATTTGCTTGATGGTTTTGCTTTTAGGCATGTTTGATTATTTATTAAAATCGATAAAATCAGCTGCATCAACTAGTTATTAAAACTATAATTCCTTTATTGGCGAACACCAGGAGGGCTGAAATAAATGAAAAACCGAAAACTGCACGTGACTCCTTGATTATGCAGCAAGTTTCTTCAAGAGTGGCCTACATACTCTGCAGTAACTTAAGCCTGTTCACAACAAGTCTGTTCTATCTTTAGTCAATAAGGAAAAGGACCAAGTGCATCAGCATATGTGCAGCTCATGTTCCGATGTATGCTTTAAAATAAACACACAGTTGAAAGAAGCAATGCATTCTGGTCTGCAGAAAGGAAATACCAAATACTTGTTAAGGGAGAGTAGTGGCTGGTTCCTATTAACCCCTTCCTACTTGGTATGTGCATAGCATTCCAACCACCAAGAAGAGATTCTCTTTTCCCATCTCTGAATGTGGAACTGATGTAATCTTCTGTGGCCAGTGAACTATGGTGGCAGTGACACTACCCATTGAGGCAAAAACCTGGCTGCTTTGGACTCTAAGTCATCATGAGGAAGGACTTCATGGGCTCTATGCTCACAGTGAGCTAGATAACCAGTTCTTGAAAATGCTTAGGTCAGAATACACAATGATGAGACACCATATGGAAAGAGAAGACCCCAGAGAAGAAGAGAGCTTCAATCATGGTCAAGTAGCATCTTCTAGTAGCTTCTAGCCCAGACCATCCTAGGAGTAAAAGAACTGCCCAATGAAACAATCAGTATTCTGCATGTATACTGTGTGAACAAAAACAAGTCAACACCATCTTCAGTCATGTTCAGAGCTATTTCTTACTCAAGAATAGGTAGCTTAAAGATAGAGGAGAGATAAGCACATGAACCCAGATTTCTCAGAACAATGCTCAAAATAAAAATACCTGGTTGAAAAAAGTTCTCACCCCTCATCAACCCCAGCCTCCTACTGATCTATTTATATTTACGCCCTTACTCCTACACCGAAGGATCAGGGAGCATCATGGAAGAGGGAACAGAAAGATTATAAAAGCCAGGGGACCAGAAAGTATGCTCTGAGGTTGTGTCTCCTAGAAATGGCAGGGAAACTTCACCCATGATACCTCGATGACATGGCTGTCTAAGCAAGGCCTGAACAATGGCAGCACCAGTTGTCATGCTAATGTGGAAGTGGGACATCTCACGAGTCCTATCACCAGGCAAACAACTACTGCTAGGCAGAGAACTATAGACAACGGTTGCCTACAGATGACTGCAGAAAGAGGGAGAATTAGTCTCCTCAGGGTACCTCCTAGTGGGTTACCCAATACAAACTGGTCAACCCCAAAAGCATAGACACACAAGCAACACTAAAAGAACTCAGCAGATTGCATATTTCATAGGTGTGCTTGCACACCACACACACACTTAAATTTTTAAAAGACAATAAATTTGAGAGGAAGTGAAAAGAATATTGGAAGGAATGAAAGGAAAGAGAAGAAACAATGGTATACTTATATTTTAATCTTTAGAAATTGCAACAACAACAAAAAAGTTGCCAAGCTGATTGAAGTGGTGAACATCCATCAACTCAAAATTGGTATTTCCCTTCAAAGATATTTCAAAAGAAAGATCTCTTCTGAAATCCTGCAGGGAAGGAGTAACACAAGGGGCTACACAGCTCCGAAGACTGAATTTAGAAGTCAGAATTCTGAACTAGCTCTGCCCCTCACTATGAGAAGATGCTTGGTACATGGTCCATCTTCTGGGATTCTACTGTGTCACCAGTACAGTGAGAGAGACTGGTGACAGAAACAATATGTGAAAGGGAGGCTAGTAGGATCATTTGGGTGGTATTTACAGGCTCAGAGAGCCTGTGATGCACAAATGTTAAAACTTGAGCTTTGTGTGTCATTTCATATGTAATCAGAGAACAATACTTGAGAATGTAAAATATATTGCATTTTATGTATGTTTAAATTCTATTTCAATAACTGGACATTTTCATTGCCTCTTATATAATACTAATATTTATATTTAAATGATAACATTGTATTGTATTATGCATGTTTAGTAGTCATTTTAATTTGAAAGTGTCGAAGTGTAAGAAATGTAATTTTGCCATCAATTTTAGCATTAAATTTTTTAATTTTGCATTTATTTGCATTTGTATGTACATATATGTGTGTGCCTGGTTGTCTATATGTTCATCATGTGAATGCAGTGCAAGTGAAAGCCAGAAAATGGTGTCAGATCTCCTGGAATTGAAGAGATAGATGGTTGTGAACTGTCTAATGTGGATGCTGGGAACCGAACCTGGGTCCTGCATCAAGTGCTCATAACCACTGAACCATCTGTCCAGGCCAATTTTGACGCTTCTGGGCTTGCACTGCATTGCAAGTCATAGCAGATGGAACAACTTAACATGCAGCTTTTTTCTTCTCAAAGTAATCCTGGGTATTGTCCCTAGCTATGTTCAGAACTACAATTAAATTAGGATTTCTGGTAACTGAACAGATTGGCAATCATTCTCTATGAGGTGTTAAAGGAACTAGCTCTGCCCCTGAGTCAAGGGAGGCTGGAACAGACATCTGGGGCTAAAGAGTGTGGCAGAGGAGGAGACCTGGGTGAGTAGAGTACTTAGGGGAGTGTACAGGGCAGTGTCCACTTCATGGAGAAAAGTATCTAAATGATTCTGTGACAAGGATGCCTGTAAGTTACAGTCTCTGAATATAAGCTTGATCCATGCCAGCGTAATACAGAGCTGGAGACCCTGTTGAGAGTAAATTAACTACCTTCTGAATGTCAAGGCCAGGGGATCAAATTCAGTAGTAACCTGTATGCAGAAGACACTTGGTCCATCCCCATCATTACTATAAAGAAAAAAAGAAAAAGACGAACAACAAAATGTTAAGAAATCATGGGAGTTTTTTTAGCTATAAAAGTTGACTGGCACCTAGGTTACTATAATGTATGTATAATAATACTTTTATTAAGTATAATTTGTAGCGTTTCTATCAGGTTTTCATGGTACAAAGACATCGTTTTGAGAATTCAAGACATCCTTCTGAACTATTGAGGCTCATCAAGGGATACAAACTATTAACTCTGTAGTGAGAAATGAGACTAATTGTCAGAACAGCTTAGTGGCCTTGGAAGTATTGATAACTTTGGCCACATGAAAAACTCACTTAAAAGTCACAGGCAACTCTTAGACCCATGCTTACCATCTCTGTTTTTTTGCATGAATACATAGAGAACAAAACACAGGAAAATACAAATAGCACTTATTCTCAGTTGTATGAATAACTTAGCCATCCTTCTCTTCTGCAAAAGAAAGGAAAAGGAAAAAAAAAAGATGCTTTTAGCACTGAAAGAAATTAAGTACCCAGGAGAAGAAAGAAAAATGGTAGTAAATATATAAAATCTATGCAAATTAAATCAGTATGACACCATTATCATCTGTCAAACTGGCAAATTAAAAAAATTAATTCCCAATGAAGGCAAAATAAAGACACTTTCATTCTGCAAGACTAAAAGAATTTGTCACCAGTAGATACTTACTAAAGAATATATTAAGGAGTATTCTTTAACAAGGAGGAAGATGATTCCAGATGAAAGAACACAGATGCAACAAAGGTGGAAAGAACAAGAGAAGGTAAATATGTGGATGTGTCAGGATGGATGGGAAATGTACAAGACAATAATGTTATTGTCTTGCTGGCTTTGGCTTTTGTAAAATGCGAAAGTGAAATTCATGCATAGTATTCATCATTACGGAGTAAACAACCTTAAAATGGCTAGCGAGGAAGTTCAAAAAGAGGTTAAAAATATTAAACTTCCATAAGTCAAAGATGGATCCATAACCATGTGGATACCAAACAATAGAAGAAAAAGTTTCACATTCTCTTTAACCTTCCAAATTGGTACCCCAAAATAAAATAATAATGGTAATACTACTACTAATAATAATAAAAACAAGAAAAACTAAAAACAGGATGGAAAGAGAATACATACTACATCAATAATTGCAACAGCTGCAAATGCCTCACATGCGTTATTTTGAATGACAAAGATTAGACAACTATATCTAAAGAAAAAAATGAAAATCTTATTAGTACATGTTGATTCGTAGGAACAAGAACAACGTGCTGAAAATATATTATTTCACAGAGAGCAAAAATGCATAAATAATATGGAAGCAGCAAAATAATAAAATGTATTTCAACTCCAAAACACCACTGGGATTGAAGACATAAATTTAAATAGAAAATTGTTATCCCATTATGGAAATGTAATGATTTTAAATTTGCATGTGACCAATAATTGCATGTTAAAAATACATGAAGCAAAATTTTTAAATTTTAAAGAAGACCAGAAAACCCTGTAAAATTTGTGGGAAAGCTAGGGAACCTTTCTGTTACTAACAGAACAAATGAACAAAATCAGTAAAGATATGGAGTATTTGAACTACACAACTGTCAAACCCAAGTTAAATCAGTATGGAAAATGCTGTCTCAAACTAGAGAACACACACACATTCTTTGTACACACACACATACCCCTACATATAGAGAAACTCTATCTTGACAAACCAGATAGATAAATGAATCCTAAAGGTAAGAACCGTAGAGAAGAATCTGTCCTCTCACTAACAGCAATAACATATGGAAAATAAATACAAACAGTGAGCCCCATATAATCATTATTTATAGAATATATTTAGCTATGTCTATATCTATGCATGACTACAATCCTCTTTGAAAACAACTTTAAAAGCTTGGGGCTGGGAACAGGAATCAGTGGATAAAAACCTGCCATGCAAGCATGTGGAATGTGTTTGAGGTCCCAGAACTCACATAAAGCTAGACACAGGAACATCCACCTGTAATTCCAACACCCTGTGGCAAGATGAGAGGTAGACACGGAAGAACCCCTTAAAGTCCATGGGTTTGCTAGCCTAGGGTACATAACAGTGAACAAGAGACCTGTCTCAAAAAGGTGGAAGGTGACACCTGAGATTGCCTTCTGACCTTGACATGTTCACAGATGAAAGAGGGAAGGGACATTTTTTTAAGTCAAAAGTTGGATAAAAATTGATAGCAGCCAGGCAGTGGTGGCACATACCTTTAATCCCAGCACTTGAGAGGCAGAAGCAAGCAGATTTCTGAGTTCCAGGACAGCCTGGTCTACAGAGTGAGTTCCAGGACAGCCAGGGCTACATAGAGAAACCCTGTCTCAAAAGCCAAAAGAAAAAATTGATATCAATAAAAGAATATTCTAACTGTATGTACGAATGAAGTGTACATGATTTGATGGCCGGCTCTCCTCTGTTTAAAAAAATACAGTTTGTTTTTAAATTTAGTATTTCTTACTTTTTCTACATTCAATAAGACTGTCTTCTTATTCAGAGGCCAAATAATTAGTATGAGCAAACTCTCATGAACTTTTTCTTGTCTTTTTTTAATGTCCTCATCAATAATTTCTGTTTTCACATAAGGGTCTTAGGCAGTTTGGTCTGTCTGAAAAGGTACAAATCCTTTAATCAAGTACTTTCTTCTTATGACAATTGATACTTCTAAAATCCATCAATATATCTACTCAAGTGTATCTCTATGAATATATACATATCTATATTTAAAAATATTTATTGACCCAAGACTAGCAGTGACATATTTATCTGCATATTGGATGCTGGTTAGATCTACTTCTTTAGCAACATTTTGATAAAAATTAAAAATGAAGTCAGTGCAGTATGCAGCTTTACTCTATATCTTTGGTTAAAGATCTTTGGCAGTCCAGGTATACAGATTTACTATACATCTCTGGTTAAAGATCTTTGGCTACAAGATAAGTATATAATATGTAAAGCTGAAATGCATCTTTGAATTTTAATGTATTTAATCTTTCTAAATTAATTAACCATAGCTGGTTATTATAAATAATTTTTGCTTCCTTAAGTATAAATCAAACAAGTTGGACCTATGTTGGCTGGTCTGCAGGGTGGACAGGAGATTAGAGGCAGCATCATGAGTTGGAAATCCTGGACCCTTCAGCACAACATAGTCATCGCGCATCTTTCCTGAACATTGGCTATTTTGTCCATATGTGTTTCCATATTTTAGGATCTCCAGATGCAAGCTGCTCTAAAAAGAAAGAGAAAGAGAGAAAGAGGGAAAGAGAGAAAGAGAGAGAGAGAGAGAGAGAGAGAGAGAGAGAGAGAGAGAGAGAGAGAGAGAGAAAGTGAAGAACGTGGGCTGCACACCCAATCCTTGACTTTCTGAAAACACCAGATTTGAATCATAATCCCAAGAGGTGTCTACAGGGAGATAGCAGAGACTTCTCAAAGTAAAATCAAGATGCTCTCTAGAAAAAGAAAGCATGTTGCTGGGCTACTGCTTTGTGGGTTTTCTTCTGAGTGCAAGGATGTAGGTTCCATAGATGCAATCAGATCTTTAGCATCTTTAGAACACAAGAAACTTCCCTTCCGTATTCTTTTAGACCCTTAGTTCCATGGGTAATCATTGTGTTCTCTCTCTGTCTCTCTCTCTCTCTGTCTCTCTCTCTGTCTTTCTCTCTGTCTCTCTCTCTGTCTCTTTCTCTCTGTCTCTCTCTCTGTGTCTCTCTCTCTCTGTCTCTCTCTGTCTCTCTCTCTCTCTCTGTCTCTCTCTGTTTCTCTCTCTCTCTCTCTCTCTCTCTCTCTCTCTCTCTCTCTCTCTCT
>NW_021604665.1:6649438-6682965 GCF_004785775.1 Grammomys surdaster | reverse complement strand
TCTCTCTCTCTCTCTCTCTCTCTCTCTCTCTCTCTCTCTCTCTCTCTTTCTCTGTCTGTCTCCTCTTCTCATGTTGGCCTCAGATTCACTCTGCAGTCCTTTAAGGTTGACTGAACTTGAACTTCTGAATCTGATTTCTGGGATTATAGGCCTGTGCTACCGTTCCTGGGGTTAGGTAGTGTGAAGGATTGAATCCAGGACTTTCAGCATGCTAGGCAAGCACTCTACCCACAGAGCTACATTCCCAGCAACATTTCTCTTTCATTTCTATATTTCCAGCCCCTAATAAGAATATCTTAACACTCATGGGGTAGATAATAAATAGTAGCAAAGGGAAATGTTTAAACTGTAATTCAACAAAGAAAAAAGAGTGAAAAACAGAGGGAGGGGGGAAGCTTTCAGGTACCTGCCATTTCTTTGTAATTATAGAAGGGATAAAGAAAATTAATCATTACAATGAGTTATTTATGCCTATAAAAGTGCTTACTTAAGGATTCTGCGGTATCATTGTTAGAAGGGCTCTGCCTCATCCTGCCCTGCCCTGACCCATCCCATTGTGTGTGTCCACAGAGACAGCCAGGCAGAAAAACCTCATTGTCCAATGGAACAGACTAGCTTCAGTGGAGAACCCCCTCCCCAGCCTGCACACGCAGCAGAGCTCGGCTTCTCCAGGGCCTGGGGAAATAATGACTTGTGGAAAGATAAATAGTGCAGGGTTATTTGGCCATCGCACTGGGGCTCCAACTCTTTAGAAGTCTGCACTGACAGCAGAAACATTGTTGAGTGTCTAAATAATTTGAATGATATTAGGAGGGAGGCTCTGGTGAGTGGAGGGCTGTGATGGCTTGATGACAGCAGGCTGACAGTGGGACAGAATTCTGTGGGCTGAGACGATTGTACAAGCAAACAATAGGGGTATTGTCCTGCTGTTATTGTGTGATGCCGTAATTTATGGACGAAATGGAATTTCAAACAAAATAAACAGACTTGAATTTGTTAACTAATACAGTGAGCAGAGAACAGTCTGTTGTCGGAGAAGGAATGAGAATGTTTTCAATGCTCCTGCTATTTGCTAAACAGAAATATGTTTATATTTGGCAGGACGCCTCGCCTTTGTTTTTGCTAGCATCTTGACAATGGCCTTCTTTCTTTAATCCTCAGCACAGATAGAAGACATGAGTAAGAGTGGAATACTGTGCATATGTATCAGTAAACAGCTATGGTTATAGTTCCAGAAGTTCAAAAAGGACTGCTTTTCGGCAGCCAGGAAAAACCTCTGTAAAAGTGACAGTGAATTTACTCCTTGCCTTTCAAATCTCGATGTCACTTTCATCATAGACTCTGTGGCCATGTGAGGCCCTGCTACTAAACCACTATGCTCAGATTGCTTCTCTATCACCAGCCATCTGTGATGCTATGACAAAGCACTGGCTGTCGGGAGCATTATTAAAAAGTACCCACTTCTCTCCAAAGTATAAAAGGAGGTTAGTGAGCATGGCCAGGCCAGTGATAGATGACTATCATTTATGGGCTTTTCGGATTCACCTTCTACACCGGGCAAAGGGCAGAGGATATATACCTTACACATCACTGATGCCACTATTGGGAATAGTGTCTTCCCATAACAGGTGCGTGTGTGTGTGTGTGTGTGTGTGTGTGTGTGTGTGTGTAAGAGACTACATTGAGTTCTTCCACAGGTAAGATCTCTGTCTAACTCATAGCTACATTTGTCAGGACAAAAAAAAGTCTGAGATAAAATGAGGCACAGATATTTCTTCATAGAGATGTTGCAAGGGGACACATCTGCTGCTGCCTTCATCTCAGCAGGACACTGTGTTGGAAAGGGGAGAGACTATTCTAAGGTGAAAAGTAAGGGCTGAGACAGCCTCTCATGGGCAAGCATCCCACACAAAGGTGGAATTTCTAGAAGCTGGTGTGTATGTGTGACTGCTCTTGGCAGGCTCCAAGAGGATAGGCCAGCCATCTGGGACTTCTTCAATGATGGCTTTGGACATGGATTTTCAGTGTCCATTCATTTCCACCAACTTGTGGCATCCACTGAGCTGCAGTTTGTATGGCCAAAGTGTCCTGATGGCCCTTTCGGGGATGCTAATGGGCAATTATTGATGCCCGAATACACACACATTGTCTTTCTCATGACTTGTAACTGAATGAACAACCTCTTAGAAAATGTCAAATAAATAGGCAAAATAAAATTTCAAATCAAAATTCCACTACCACCCCAAAATTTTAAAATGGAATAAAAACAAAATACAGATAAAGCTCCATACAAATTCATTTAAGGCAAATAAATATGCATCTTGCTCTTCTGGCCTTACTTAATCATAGGTATATTTTAGGGACAAAGATGTTGTAATTCCTACAGAAATGTAGGTGATTTGGTTGAGAGACATCACCACAAAGATTTCAGTCCATGGTTTTCTTTTTTTAAATAGGTAGCATTATATTTACCTTACCAACAAAATCTTTCCAAAAATTCACAATTTTACTATCAACTCTGTCCTTATTTACTAATGTATGAAACCTCCATCTGAGCAGAGCGAGTGACCATGGGACATTTGAAGTAGAAATTAAATAGACCTTTGGCTTCAGGCCCATGGGAGGGGTGGGGGGAGGGGGAAATGTCAGTCCTTATACAGAAAAACAGGCAAGAGATAAAAAAGATTCCATTCTATCTATAATCCAATCTTCTTATGGCTGTAGTACAAGTTTCTTCTCAGCTAACAGAAGTCCCTGCAGAAGGTTTAAACAATCTCAACAATTTCATTATGTGAGCGCAGCTAAATTCAATAATGTAAAAGGGCCCAGAGAGGCTTCCCATATGCTCCATCCCATAGCCTTTCCTTCCAGGGGAAGGCAGAGAACTTGGCTCCCTAGAAACTGAATCGACTCCAATCGCCTGGAGCACAAATCTTGCTTTGTTGACATCAACCAAGCTCTCCTGAGGACACACAAAGAAGAGAGGGAGCCATTAGAATTTCTCGTGACTCTGCTCAGAGCCAAATCCAGTCTCCCTGAAATGAATGGAGATGCTTGTTACGAGGCCCAAGAAGCTATTTTGTCCATTTGAAAATTAATTAGACCGTAGCTCCATGAACAATCCAAAGATGCCGTCCCAGTGTTCTTAGATGGATGACCCTGGCTACGCTCCTAATATTAACAAGTTTACCCTGCAGCAAAAACATGGCCCTTTGGCTGAGCTGAGGCTCTGTTCCTAATGCTTTCCTGAGTGGTAGCCAACTCCAGGCACAGCCTCACTAGAATGAAAGTTTGAAAGAGTTGCTAAAACTTTCCCCTGTAGTGGAAATAAAAGACACTAGAAAGGAAAACTTTCTTTTCCTTTAAGATGTATTTTTAACTATGTGTATGCATGGTGGGGGGGGCATATGTATGGGAATGTGAATATCAGAGGAGACCAGAGACACGAGATCCCTGAAGCTGGAATGACAAGAGGTTATGAGCCAAGAGACATGGGTGCCGAGAACTGAACTTAGGTCCTGAGCAAGAACAGTTTTCATTCTTAAAGCCAAACTCTATCTCTCGGCCCAGGAAGGCTTTTCTTCCCAGGCACTAATTTAGTTAATCACTTTCCAGTAGGCCTTAGAGAAAATGTTAAAATCTATAATAACTGATGTCACTATCCACTTTTGATTAAAGCTCTGTAAGGGCATTGGTGGTATGGCTCCTTATCCTCTTAACAGGATGATAGGGCTACGAGGTAGGCTAGCAGCACCAAGCTATAGGTCTAGGTGAAAACCTATTTTCCTAGGTATGAGCCTGAGGTTATTACGCTCATGGCTGTCTCTTCCTTGAGGAGAGACCCCGGGCTTGAGGGGTGCCATTCATAAAGAAGCTAATAACCACTTTGAAAATCAATCTGTACACTGTTACCTTTAAGATGGCCTTTAGTAAGTATATAACGGTGACATAACTAATACTCAATTAACTGTCATGTGCAGGTGAAAGCAGGGATAATAGGACTTGGGATATAATAAGTAGGAAATAAAATTCCAGAAACTACCAAGAAGTAGAGAAGTGTCAGAAAGCACAGCCAACTTTCCAGGAAGTATATTTTCAGTCAAGCAAAGAAACTGTCCCCATCACAACCGGTTACAGGAAGGACAGATTTCCGGCTCTAATTGAGCCTGTCCATTGATGGCTGGTAATCAGTTCTTTTCTCTCTCCCCTTGTGCTCTATGACTCAAGTTCTGGACAATCCACTGTCCTTCTGAGGCAGGCATGGGGCTTGTGCATCATAGACGAACAAACACAAATGTCAGTCAGGCTGCGTAGAGCAGCAAAGAAACAGGTGCTTAGTGAGTGACAGACAAGAGGTCTTATCCCTCTCCCCCACCATCTTCTTCCTTCTCTCTCTTCCTCCTTTGCTTTCTTTGCTTCTTCCTTTCAAGTTGGAAACCTACTCATTTTCTGACACCACCATCTCCTCAGGAAAGCATATACATTGTACAACTATCCAGGAAGGCATTGGAAGTCAACTTCAGGCCATACACTCATGCACCCAAGCATGAACATGTAAGCATGAACACACACACACATACATACACACACACACACACACACACACACACACACACACCACATAAATCTCCACAAAGACCTTTAACAGCAAGGATAAATTTCCCCTTCCCCAACCCCTTCACTAGAGTTTCATATCGTTTACATGCAGAGACATCTGCATATACAAGCTCTTTCTGGCTTTCCTGATGTAACTAATTGGTTTTAGACAGCTCTGCCTGTCTTTTCTAATTTAGATTTCTCTATGCTTTGTATGATCTTAACAGTGAGCAACCATCATTCTTCCCTCTGTCCCCTCAAAAAGACTTGTGTAAGACCAGGCTCTTGAAACAAACACGGTTAGAAATAACTGGGTGGTACAAAGCATGGATGCCAGAATACATAGCTCTGCAAACAGGACATGACGTAAGCCCATAACCCCTGTGCTGTCGAAACTGATGAGGATTTACCTTAGGCTTTATAAATCTAGGTCAGAATGCAATGCCTTGATCTGAGGGAGAGTAGTCACATGGTTCTCTTCTGTGGACCAATAAGACTTGCCCAAGAAGAAATATATTCCAAATAATAAGGTAGGGCCACCTCTTTTCAGGTTACCTGAAACCCACAGGTCACTCTTACTTGCAAGGAGACAGAGTTCTGAGACCCTTGCTGCTTCTTCAGCATATGCCTTTGAGCAACCTCTCCAGATTTGCTGAGATCACCCCCCCCACACACACACACACACTTCGATCCCTATAAACTGCATTTTTATTAGACTCATTCCAAAGTCCTGTCTCCATGATTTTCTTCACTACTTCACTACTTTCACCTTCTGTTCAAACAAATACCACGTTCACTGAACACTGAACAAGCACTGAGCAATGGAAGACCTCACATTTCTAGCTTCTGTATGTCTACTCCAGGGTGTAGAGAAGGAATCACCTTCAGTCAGTGAACTAACAGGACTACTGGAAAGTTCCATGGAGAAGCCAAGCTGACCCACAGCTATAACAAGCATAAAAAGTTAGTGGATAAATAGGCAAATATTAAAGCAAGTTAAAGTGGTAAACAGAAACTCTGAAATCAATGTAATAATAAGTCATGTCTTACTAGACATTTTACAGTTTTCAAAGAACACTAATATCTTACCTTGTCCCCAGACAAGGAACCTTACAACAGACTCAGAGGAAGGCAGTTTGGATGACTGTGTCTAGACTACAAAAATCCAGACTACTTGGATGAAGTGTGATCATGAAAGAGAATTTTTCTACAATTGAAGTTGAGAATGTACACTGAAGAAGCAGAGGCTTGGGGTGAAAATTTGATTCCCATTTAATATCTTTAAATTTTAAGTGTGTGTGCATGCATGCTTGGGGCCTGTGTGTCTGTGCATGCATGTGGGTGTGCTTGTATGCTTGCATACATACGTGCATGCATAAGTGTGTGTATGCATGTGTGTGCTTGCATGTATACATGCATGCATACATGTATATATGTATGTGTGCATCTGTATGTGCACGTGTGTGCACGTGTGCATGTATTTGTGTGTGTGTGTGTGCATGCATGTGTGCACACATGCCCACAGACACATAGGCTTACATGTATGTGGAAGTCAGAGACTCAGTTCTTCATGCCTTCCACCTGGCTGACACAGGGCCTCTCTTGTGGTTCATGTTGCACACCTCACACAACAAAGTCCACGAGCTTCTGTGCTATTCTCTTGTATGCACCTTCCATCCCTCACAGGAATGCTGGGATTACAGACATCTATCCCCACATCCAACTTTTTCACACTGGTTCTACAGCTCAAACTCGGGTCATCAGGCTCAGGTGGCAACCACCTTTGTTTGTGCTGCCTCTCCAGCCCGATTCCCACTTTCAGATGGTTAAATGGACAAGTTAACCTAGTGTCTGTCATTTACTATTGGACTATTCCACGGTGTAGAAGACACAAACTGATAATATCACATGTCCTAGCATTAGCCTGTGTATTATGGAATCTCTTTCATGGGTGAGAGGGAAGAATAAACGGTAGTAAACGAGCTCAGGACTGGAAAAGAGAACTAACTGCTCCTCCCCCAACCCCTCCAAAATGCATCTATCACTTACAGGCTCTGTTGGCCAGACTTTTTAACCATTGTCACAAACACTTCAGAGAAAGTTTAATGGAGGGAAGACTTGTTTTTGCTCATGACTTCAGTGATTTAGGTCCATAGTTCGCTTGTTCCATGTTTCTGAGCTATGGTAAAGCAGAACATCGTGATAGAAGGCTGAGGAAGAGCCAAGTTGCTCTTCAAAGAGCTTCCAGGAAGCAGAAGAAGTTCAGGAGGAAGAGGCTATGAACAAGAGCCATCATCACTGCAGATACAAGCACAGTGACCTGCTCCTTCACCCAGGTCCCACTCCTTATATCCTGTACCTCTCAATGATGGTCCCATGCCGTAGTCCACCAATGCATTAGTCTACTGATAAAGGCAGAGGCCTGGTAGACCAATCTCCTCTCAATAGCATCACAATGTAGACACCAAGCCTTAAACACATGAGCTCTTGGAGGCCATCTCCTAGGCAAACCACCGCATCGGCTGTCCCTCTATTCAGTGGCAGCTCCACTGGGGGACTGCTTGTTCTGCTCACTCTGATGGCCTTAGAACAAGGAATGGCACCTAGCACAAAGTAGACGCTCAGAATTATTTGTGAATAAATGGCTCTGTCGATGAGTGAAATTCAATGTAATCTTTGGATTACAATAGAGAGAAAGCGTCCAGAACAGAAGCATAAGCTTTTCCTTCTGAGTGTGTCCCCTAAATTAACACATTAAAGAAATACAGCTAACATGAAAGCAAAGGCTATACCATAAGACATCTTTGGAAGCAGAGTAAAAATACTCAATTGAAGCTCAGGTCATATAGGTGAAAGGTAGGGTCTATGTAGCAAATGTGTTCATATGCTGGTCCACCAGAGATACAAATGCTGCTGCCATCTTCCTCTAGGGTCTCCCACATTTGGTTGCTCCCCTTCTCCTGTTCAGATTTCCAGATTTCTTAGATTAGAAGCAATCCTGCATACATCTTGCTACTTAGAGGCCTCAATGAACTCACCACCTCCTGAGTCCTGTCTGCCTTCCCTCAGCCCTAGTGACCTTAAATGTCCCTCAAAGAATCCCCATAAATGGGCTAAGCCGTGAATTAAAAGAATTAGATTGAACTGAGGCAGGAGAATGAAAGTGTCCTTTAAATGGTAGTAGGCATTGCCTTTGGCATAACAAAAGGAGTTAAAACATAATTAAGATCTGAAGGCTGATTACAGGAATGTGTGCGATTATTTTTTATTATTTTCCCCTTTTCTATCTTTGTGATGGGATGTGATCAACCTCTGCCGGGCTCCGTTGCTTAGTAGCAGACAGTCAGAGTTTTAATTATACGCTAACATAAGCTAAGGAACAGAAAGCTGCCTTATGTCTAATACGTATACATCAAGAGAGACATGTGACAGCATCGCAATTGCTTCAGTGCCTGATAAAGAGTGTCTCCAGTAGGGTTGTCATCAAAGGATCAGGAACAGAGTGGGAAAGTATTATTAACAAGACTGCAACTCTATTTCTATGTCCTCCATTGTTTGTGAGTTCTTGTTAGAAGCCAGAAATGAATTTTTATCCACTACTAATTTCATTGGTTCTTATTTTATTTTTTTTTAAGTCTGCAGGAATTGACAAAAAAACTTTTGTCAATTCCACTGCCAACCCTTTCCCTCCAGATAGAATTCTTTTTTATTCCATCAAATTTGCAATTTCTAAAATATTATATCTTGCAATAAAAATTTTAAAGCATTAGTTCATTCATTCTTCCAGCACTCAGCAGAGATGCATTCTGGGAGCAAATCCCAGAGAAGACCTCTGTCCTCATTGAGTATATATGTTAAGGACAAGGAAAAGCAATCAAACAATAGTAAACCAAAGAGAAGATAACCACAAGCTGTAATCAGGGTTGTGAGAAACATGGAGTATATCGCACAAGATTAGGGTAGCTGAAAACGATAGAACATTCAGAATTATTTGGTTTAAGTCAGGGCTAATCTATCACATTAGAGGCATTTCTTTCACATTGGCATATCTTTGGATTAATCAATGCCCTATTCTATTTGATTAAACCAAGCTCTTATGTTTGACCACTGCTAGCTATGTTGAATATTGATTTTGATTTTAAAAGTATATTTTGTTCTTTCATTTGACAGAGGGTCAGATCTTCAGAATACATAAGGCAGCTGAGTAAATTGGCCACCGTCACATCTATATTGTTCACTCTTCTCAATAGATTAGTTTTCACCTGGTGGTCCTAGATGACAGCTTGGGCTTCATCTGCACAAAACATAAAGGCCATACGTTTGCATAGCCAGAAAATTCACTCCATGCTATAAGGAAAGCTGACCTAGGTAGCCTTCATTCTGGGCAGTCATACACACACCTGGAAAAACAGTAGAAATGTGTCACTAAGAAAAAGGCACTGAGTTCTTGAAAGGCCAGCAGCCACATATATTGCCACCCAGGGTAATGTGGCAACATAACTGGTCCAGGAAAAGTCAAGATATTTCTCGGGAGGTATCCATTGAGATGACCTTAAAGTATGCAAGAAAGGACTCGTTTGGATCCCCATGATCTACAGTTAAAAACAAAACTAAACTAAACTAAACAAATAAACAACAAAAAATCAGGTCTGACTACCTGTGTCTGTGACCCCAGTGCTGGGGGGAAGGAGGACAGAGAGGCACAGGGATGCTGAGACTTGGTGGCTGCTAGCCTAAATGAAAATCAAAACAAACCCCTGGTTCAACGGGAGATCTGTCTCAAGGGAATGCAGTTAGAGTGATAGGCTTCACCTAGACACCTCTTCCAGCCTCTGCATGGGAGCATAGTACACAAATACACTACACAGATGACTGCATGTGCATGTGCATGCATACACACACAAAAGAATGCAGGGGGCCTTCCTGTATGAAGTGGGGAAAAAAGACTGGAAGCAGAATGGATTCTTACTACAAACCATGTGCTCACAGTGTAAGCTTGTCTTCCCTTTACTATAATATTATATGCTATTATAGAGTTCTGTCTGTGATGATGGTCTCTTCTCTAATATTTTTTAAATTCTCTAACCCTCGAACCACATTATATTATGGCAATTTGAGTTATTAAAAAAACAACCCTCAACTATTGTCATCCTATTTTGAGCATGTGGGGAAGTGCTTGAGAACACATTCAGTAGTGACTTGGCATTTGACATTTTATTTAGGTGTACATGTATATGTGGGGTTTATGGAGAAGAAGAGGTAGCCACACAACTACATGTCTCTGCAAACCAGCATGCATAGTATAAATAACATACCAGGTTCAAATAAAAGCACTTACAAATTAGGGTATTAAATCACAACCTACATTACAATAACGTGATTTGGTTTGGTATTCACCAGAACAGAGCTGACCGTATGGAACTAATGTGATATTTTGTGTGAATGTCACATTAGTTATGCATTTGTTATACAATTTTTCATGGGTGCCAGAATGTAATTCATTGGAATAAACAGAAGAGCGGAGTGGCATTGAGCCTAATGCTATAAAGGGGAATTTGCCTTCATTAAACCCTCTCATATAGTAATTAAGGTGACATTATATCCAGAACATTCTCTTAATGAATATCTTACACTGACATCAAACAAAAGGAGGAATCTGTTTATTTCTGCAAATTTCCTGTGAACAAAGATCACTGAAGTGCATGGTTTTGTCTAAACATATCATATGATGGCAGCACACCCTACTACTGAAGACAAGGCAGTGTGGTTGGATATCAGAGCAAAAGCATTTCAAAGTGTTGCCTTGAGTCTCCTGACCACAGAAGGCAAGGGACTGACACAGAGATCATTCCTTACTGTGCATCTGGAAGGAGAAACTCCAAGTGCATAAATCCCTTCTCTGAACTAACTAGATTTCCCACAATCTTCCATGTATTGAGCTACAAGCCCAAGGCCCAGTCTGTGGCACCCAAGAACTCAGTTCTGTTCAGAAGAACTGGAATATGAACATCAGTTTCAAGGGCACACACTATGTCCTTTTAATCTCTGTAACCTTAAATACCTAACACATTATTTGGCATAGATAATGCCTTATATATTATACATATTTAGATTTAATATAAATGAATGCAACTGTTGTTTGCAATAAGTTCTGTTTATTAAATTGCTCCTGAAATCTCTCTCAATGAATTTGATCAAAAGCCTGATATATAATAAAACATAAAGATGACATATATCAGACTTATAGAGATATCAATGCCATATAGTGCTTTATTGGAAACGCCCGACTTCTTCCTGAAAACTGTCAAAAACATTAAATATATGTGGTCAGTATGGATTTCAATACACACATATAAAATGTGCAAATACCATGTTACTTGTTTCTTTTTCTAAATCAGAAATAGCAATATGTACGAAAGAGTTAAAACTTTTTAACTCAGGGTTCTCATCTCTTTCCTTGAGGATATGTTTGTTTTTGTTGCAGAGGAGTCTATAGAGAATAGATAATGGGGGACAGAAGGCACCCAGCTCTCAATGTCAGCCTCTCTGATCTTTCTTATATCCCATATAGGAGATTAAAGATTGCCTTTCTCCTCTGCAAGGTCTTTGCCTGATTGGTTGTTTCTTTTATTGTTTAATTCCAAATGTTTCTAAATGGGTAGACTGTCTAAAGCCTCATACCCCTACCAAATACATTCTTTTCTCTGGGTTCTCACTGTCTCCCTATGAATCCAAGGTCCTTTTGCCAGGGCTTGCCTGTGCTGCACTGTACGACGCCACCACAGCCTTGGTTCTGAACATAAAATTAACACTAGGCATGGTGCATGCATTAAAAAACGCCAACAACCGATGCTGGTATCCTCTTAGCTCAGATTTGAGACTTTATATCTTATGATCTCCAGTGGTTTTACTGTAGATATAAAGTTATCTGTTCTTATTGAATCATGGCACTTTTATTATTGAAAACAAACACTAAATATTTTGCTACTGTTGTGTCACATCAGATTAGTATATCTTTGTTTTGTATTACTTTAGAATGTTTGGCTTGAAAAATTGCATTTGAGATACTGAGAAATTTCATAACAGATAGTCAGTGAAATTTGGCTTTCAGTGAAAACTAATCAGAACAATGTGGAAACGTGTTTCTTTCATTTTGTACTACATGTTTGGTTTTGTTTGTTTGTTTTGAGACAGGGTCTCTCTACATAGCCCTGGTTATCCTAGCATTCACTTTATAGACTATGCTGGCCTTAAACTCACAGAGATCCACCTGCCTCTGCCTCCTAAGTGCTGGGATGTGTTGTCTTCAGCAATAGGGACTTACCAAGATGTTATAGAGGTAATCAATATTATTAGCAATAGTATGCGATCTTTGGTGGTGTCTAGGGGACCCCTTCAGACACAGACTCAAAAAAATGCAACCCATACCTGGTACTGGGTGTCTTATTCTATAACATATAATATCTAGTTAGAATACTATTTCCCCCATTAAATTATAACTCCATTTAAATTCTTTTTATATTACATATTTATATATTTTAGTAACCATCTGCAGTAGTAGCTTTTTATAACTTTCCCAAATACCTTCAGGGTTAATAGTTCATATTCCCTCTTTAAGCCTGCCCTCCTATTCTCCTCCTCATTTAATCCTCCTAGTTTAGTTTCCTATTTATCTCTTTATAACTCTATGGTCTGTTTCCCCTTGTGCATGTTCAGTGGGTGAATATGTGTGGTGGGTACACATGTGCACATACGCAGATCTATGTGGAAGTAGTAAGTCAATCTTGGGTTTGTTCCTTGAGAGTCATGTTGTTTCCTGAAATGGAGTCTCTCCTTGGCCTGTAGTTCACTGATTAGGCTAAGCTGACCTGACCTTGGGAGGGCTGGGATCTCCCAAGGTCTCTGTCTCCATCTCTGTTCTTCCAGCACTGAGATTACACATGTGTGCTATCATGCCCAAAGGTTTTTTTTTTTTAACAGTATTCTGTGGATCTTTTACTTATGTGGCAAGCATTTTACAGAGATCTCCCTCTATCCTGTAACTAGATGAAACTGAGACTCAGAAAGATTATTTTCTCCAGGGTCTGCAGTGAGTAAAACACCTTTTACCCCAAACTCTATGTTTCTTTTTGGCATGGGAACACAAATAGCAAAGGCAAAAACCAACCAACATTTGTGGGAGTTTCTTCCCTGTGGGTAAAAACCCATAGACTCCAAATAGAATTAAACATTTTTAAGGGTTGGTACTAACCAGTTTAAGGGTTTTATAAACTAATAATTTGCCAGCATCCCTATAAAAAGCAGTAAGGCCCTTGTCTGAAAATAAATAAAAGCATAAATATTTTCTTAATTAAAAAAATAAGTATATTATCTTAAAATAACACACAGTCTGTTAAACTCAGTGTGGCTAGCATTTTGGAAAGCTCAGGAAACTTCTATGACATTTCTTGTTCGATCATACATATATGAATGCCATGCTCTAGACTATCATCATCATGTAGAATTCCAGAGTCAGTGGCTTAGTTGCCTTCAACAAATGTTGTCTATTCACTTTGGGTAGATGTGTGCGTATGAATGTCTATGCGAGTGTTCGCATATGAGTAAACAGACAAGTGTGTATTCAGAAAAGAACAAGGCTAATAATGACAGCTTATTTATACACAAATTGATAGCTTATCCAATACCATTATTGATGATACTCAACTAAAGTAGGTCTAATGGCCCCATCTATGTGCCATGATCTAAACATCGCATGACTGGGAGAGCCTTGAACTCATTCTATAGTTCTGTCTGGACTTCAACTTGACATTCTCTTTACTGCAGTCTCCTGAGAAGTAGAGACAATAGCTTTGCACTACCAGATACGGCCCCAACCATTTTCTTCCTTCTCTTTCTTTTTGTGTTTGGGTGTAGTATGTGCATATATCATACGTGTTTTCTTCTCCATATGGAGACCAGGAGCCAATGTCAGTTTACTGCTTCAATCAATCTTAATTTCTGAGACAAAGATGGATATTTTGGGACAGGTGTAATGGCCAGTGAACTATTAAATAGGCCTCTCTGCCTCCCCTACATGGAGATTACAGAAGCATGTGACAGGCCTAGCTTTCATGTGAGTCCTAAGGATTTGAACTCAGGTCCTCATGCTTGCATAGCAAGTACTTTACCCACTGAACTATTTGTTCGTCCCTAAAGACCTGTTTTTAGCTCAGCTTCCTCCTCGGCTGCATCCTATAAGGTCTGTGTCCAGCCTGAAGTCTATGGGAATTCTTCTCTAAATATTAAAATGCCTGCCTTCTAGCCTAGAACAGCCTCTATATTGTTTCTCTGTACTTTCCTGGCCCATTTTAAAAATTAAGATTCAACTTATAAAACATGAAATTCATGATCTGGAATGTACATTTCAGCAGATGTTATAGATCCACAGTGTCCTATAATCCTAGTAATCTAATTCCAAAACATTCTTATCTAGCTTCAATTATGCAAATACACTCCCAGCTTTTCTTCCTACTTTGTCTCAACTCATATCTTGTATACTCTGAAATGTGATTCTCTGTATCCTAACCACATTTATTGTATCTATAAACAGGTATCATCAATCTGTTCTGTGCACATGTTCTGTATAACCTGGTGATATGTATATGTCACCCCTGTTTTGGACCCAAATAACATTACCACCTCTGCCCCTCTTTGGGAAATGACTATATTTCCCATGACTACATTCTGAAAATGCAAACCAGGCAATCCAAAATTCACACATCCAGACACTCCTGGTAACTTTCCACTGCCCCAAATGTCTCCAAGCCAGACACTGGTCAAGGAGGGCTGAGCCCTGGATGCTGATCCCAAAGAGACTCCAAAGACTAGCTAGCCTTAAACATGATTAGTTTGTCTCCCCTATTTGTACTGGAAAGCCATGGTAAGGAGTTCTTAGCACAATTCTGCTTCACAAGTGACCACAGTGGTTCCCACATGGTTCCTATAGAAGTAAGTGTACTCTCTGAGGCCATAACCACAAGCTATGCTTTCAATAACCATTTTCTACTCATGTCTAACAATGCTTCAAGATTTTTAATAGTCTATACTTTAAAACTTTCTAGGCTTAAATTTAAACTCATAGGTAGGACAATTGCTGAGCATTTCTAAGGTCTTGGGTTCAATCCCTGGTAACACACACACACACACACACACACACACACATACACGTTGGGTATAGTGGTCTATAAACTTAGTACTGAAAGGGGACTCATGAGTTCGAGTCCAGCATGCCTTACCTAGTCAGTTATGGCTGAACCTGAGTTACATAACGAGATCCAGTTCAAACCCCCAAGCCAACAAGTGATGATCGAGCAAGACATAAAACAGTGTGCTGGACACCACACAGATTCGATTCAATTAACACAAAATCAGTAACTATTACCATGAAATATCAAGCAGTCTAGGCTCTACAGGGACATTTCTATGTGACCTAAGGGATATTAATTAAATTCTATGATACTTTTTTTTTTTTACTGTAAAGTACTTAACAGTCCTTGACATTTTTAACACACTCTTCATTTTTACAAATAGTCTTAAATAGTTGTTGGTGGGACTGGAGTGACTCTGACTCACTTTCCCTTATCAAGCTCTGCCCCATCAATATCACTCAACAATAAGTGCAGTCGCTTTCTTTGGTCTTTTGGGGGTTTGGAGATTTTTCAACTCAGAGCCTCATATACAATAGATAATTTTGCTACCCCAGCCCTCTTGCAACTTTTTTTTTATTTGAGATGAGGTCTCACCAAATTGTCCAGGCTGACCTGAACTTGTTATCTTCTTGAATATTGGAGATTACAGGCCTACCTCCTATAATCTGACTCATTGTTTTGATATAAAATACTTTTACTATTTACTCCAGCTTGTATAGAAAGGTATGCACTTTGTTGTAAATCACTGGAATTGTTATTCCTAATCTCCGTCCAAATTTTGGGATTCTATTAAGAATACATCAGGCATCCAATTCACATTACATAAATCACCACAAATAACATTGATCATTGACTGAGATATTGATTGAGAACTTACTTATTATGTGTGAGGTTCTTCAGTAAATCAGGGACAAGAAGATGAAAGGAAATGAGTGGGCAGAATTGGCTCATCCTGGGTGAGCACTGGGAAGTAGCTGTCCCCTCCCATATTCGTACGCTTTCTGTAGGAATGTCTTATTTACTAGGGGTAAATTATTAAAGTGTGGTCTTCATTGAAGCTGGAGTAGAGAGAAAAGCCACCTACCTGTAATTCTGACACTGGGCTAAATGACACACCTGTAGCATCTCAATCTCATAGGAAACTTTATGCACACATAGGCAAAAACTACCAATGGGTGCTATTTGCACTGAGGAGACAGAAGATACAAAATGAGTTTGATTTTCAGAAACTACCCTAGCTATAAGCTATGGCTACCAAGGGCTAACTGTCTATCTGTCTCTCTGTGTGTCTTTGTGACTCTTTCTGTCCCCCCTCTCACCCCCTGTAATGTCTGCTGTCAGAAGCAGATCCTCTGTGTGCTAAGCAAACCCTCTACCACTAAACCACAATGAACTCAAGAAATTTCTCTGGGGAATGGTGAAGTCCTGACTCAAAGGAAGACATGCTACTGAAGTACTAATAGAGCCTTCAAGGATAGTGGCTTTAGGAGGGGATAAAGTAGGGATGACATTCTTGCTACCAAGAGATTATTTTCAAATTGGAAAGACCTCAGGAAGACCTGAAAAAACTGAACATAGAGAAAACATTGCAAAGGTATCCTGAAACACTCCACAGACTCAGGGGATTCTTCTTGCACATGGTTCTTCTGTATAGACAGCCAACTTCTGAGCGGTGAGAAGACTCTGGTTTTAGCAAGAGCTCATATATTGCAGACATCCAAACTGGAAAGGGAAAAAGCCAGCAGAGTCCTCATTTACCACGGCAAATCCCAGCTCTGGCAGTAGTAGCACTTGCACTGATTTCAGTCTTTCGTGTATAATTTCTGTTTTATACAATGTAAAGACATATAATGCTCACTTGCCAACAGTCTCTCATCTCAACCTAGGTATGATTAAAGAAAACCTTCAGCATCCAACAAAAGAAATAAATATTAAATACTATAATCAGTCTTTTATAATAATCCAAATAAACAGATAGCATCTGCTGGCCAGCTTCACCCATCGCAGGAAGCTACGTGTCCCATGATTTTTGTTCCTTTCTATTACAAAGGAGCGGCTACATCTCACAAGCTTTGTTTAGGAAACATATCCAGTCCATAGACAGCTTTTAAATTCTAATTCAACTATTCTTATCTGAGCTACAAAGGAAAATTTAATTTATTTTTTGCTCAAGCAGAAAAAAAAACTCATTAATTTAGATTACTGACTCATAGGGGTAGTAGAAAATAGAGCAAATTATGAATTAATATCATTGACAAAAGGGATAAAGAAGTAGAGCAGAAAAAAAAAGAAAAAGGATGGGAAGAGAAAAACCTTATTTTTAAGTGTAAAGAGAATAATTTGTTTGTATAACATGGTTAAACTGTCATAACAAAATATCTCAAGGCCACATCTTATTCAGAACCATTTCTGTCTTGGGCACTTACACACATTCCAGAGTTGACCGGTATGACACTTCAACAATATTCAACTGAGAACATTTTTTTTCTCCATCTAAGGAGGCTATTATTGCTTTCAACACACTAAGGGTAGGAAGGGGCAGGGAGCTGCTCAGATCCCACTGTGCAGAATTTAATGGAAAGGGCACACAAGTTGCAAAGAAGTGGGGAATATGGAACCCAGCAGTGTTACAATATGCTCAGCTAGAGTCCAGGGCAAATCTGTACTAAATGGGAATAGAGTGACATATTCAGGGACCATTGTCAACCTATTCTGGCCACTAGAGGCACACTGTTGAAGAGTATCTCTTGTCCTTGCCTCTCCTATGTTGTTTGCAACTCAACTGCCGTGAGGTGAGAAGCTCTGGTCCTACACCACAACCTCTGCCATGATGCTATGACTTCCCTTTGGCCCACAAGGAGCTAGCCAACCTTAGATGGAAAACCTCTGATCTTGGAGCCTGAATAAATCTTCCCTCTTTTTTTTTCCAGGTATTTTGCCACAGCAATACAAAGTAACAAACAGTAAGTGAAGAATGGTTCACAAGTCAATCAGCAACTGGAATCCCATCACCTTAATGAGGTTTTTCCTGTGTTGCCATTTATTCATTAATGGATCAATTGGTCTATTGACTCTCTCTCTCTCTCTCTCTCTCTCTCTCTCTCTCTCTCTCTCTCTCTCTCTCTCTCTCTGTGTGTGTGTGTGTGTGTGTACATGACACAGAGCTTAAGTAGTGATAATAGGACAACTTACAAGAGTCAGTTCTCTCCATTCATGGTGTGGGATCCAGGGGCTAACTTTGGGCTATCTGTCCTGGCTCCAAGCATCTCTAACTGGGAGTCCATCTCATCAGCCCCATGTTTCTAATTATAGTCAAACTTCTTTAACAGAAGCTTCCATTAACTTCTTTAAGCTACACATCTAGTAGCTTCCATTAGCCCAAGTCTACTAGGTGCATGGAGAACTAGAGGAACAAAGAGTTTCTGTCTAGCTGAAATCAGAGCATTAAATCTTATACAGTACCCAGAAAAAGGGAGTATTGAGACATTTTCATGTGGCACATTGCCATGTCCAAGACATAGTTCTAATAACTAGTAATGACCTAGTTGATCTAATGTACAACAAACAGTACAGTAGCAAAAAGTTTGAAAGGACCCGAAGGAGGCAAAGATTGCTGCTCTCCATGACCTCGTAACATAGGACTCAGACCTTCATGAAATCTGTGGGGCACCAACGTGTATCACAGTGATGTATATTAATGACTTTAAACATGACACTGAACCACCAACTATAGGCAAAGGTGAATGCATCACATTCTTTCTCAGAAGTCGAGAGACAGAAACGTAAGAGAAATGTATCAGAGGGTGGGAGCTGCTCCAGTGGATGGGGTCCTTGCTGCACAAGGATGAGGATGGGAATTCAGAGCCTTAGCATGCACAGAAAAGGCAGGTAGGTGTGACCTTCTGCCTGCAGTCCATGCACTCAGGAGGCAGCAACAGGGAGTTCTCTGAGCAAGCTGGCTAGCTAGAGTAACTGCAATCAGGGAGCTCTGGGTTCAGTAAGAGACCATCCTTCAGTTAAAGAAAGTAGAGAGCCGTTAAGAGATGGCTCCGTGGTTAAGAGCACTGACTGCTCTTCCAGAGGTCCTCACTTCAATTCCCAGCAACCACATGGTGGCTCATAACCATCCGTAATGGGGATCCAATGCCCTCTTCTGGTGTGTCTGAAAACAGCTACAGTGTACTCACATACATGAAATAAGTAAGTAAGTAAGTAAGTAAGTAAGTAAGTAAGTAAGTAAATAAACCTTTTTAAAAAAAAGGCATCCAAAGTTAACCTCAGATCCCCACACATGTACATGCACAGGTGTACACCCATGTACAAATATACAAATATACTTAACATATGCACACATTTCTCTCTCTCTCTCTCTCTCTCTCTCTCTCTCTCTCTCTCTCTCACACACACACACACACACACACACACACACACACACACATACAGAGAGAGGGTGGTGGGAGAGAACCATCAAAAACACAGAACAAATTTGTGTCCATTTGAAGAAAAACTCAATGGTCTGTAAGTTAATTTGTATGGAATATTCCTTCTCCCCAACGCTCATGTAAATGAGCTGTGATGACAGGCAGCGTGTAAACAGCTATCTCCACAGCCCTGGCAAACAGATTCTCTTGCCCTCATACTTTCATCTATTTTTAAAAAATAAGACTACGCTCCTATTGACAATATTGTGGGAAAACTTGTCAGCCCTTGTCCCCTGATCACGCATATGAATATTTTATACCCAAATGACAAGAAGCCATTTGAACTTGGCTTATAGAACAAAACAAAGAAAGAAAAGGCATCGATGGAAAAACAAAACAAAACAATGGCATGTGAAGAAAATGCAAATAGAGAGCTTCCTACAGGAGATTGGAGGACCACTTCTCAGAGTGGGTAAAGCAGCATCTGGAAGGCCAAGGTTCAGAGGAAATTGCTTTGCTTTTTCCTTGTGCTTGGAGCTTCTGCATCAAATACCAAGAGAACAAGTTAAGTGCAGGAGGTTCTAACATTGACTCCCAGTCTCTGAGGTTTCACTCTAACAATCCATGGTAGGGGGATGTGCAGGCAAGACTTGCTTTTAAGACATACAGGGAAACAGAGGATATTAGTAAAAGGAGGGGATGATGAGAAGATCTAGCCCCCAAGGATTTTGTTCAGTGACCTTCCTCTAACCAGCCCTGATTCCCACAGCTCCCCAACTCCCAGAAGTCTATTTTGATTTTGGATTAAATCATTCATGAAGTCAGATCACTCGCATGGACTATTAGTCTCTGGAGACACCATCATGGAAACCCAGAGGTGTGCTTTTCTACCCTCCTAGGCATTTCTCAATCAAACTGACGAACAGAGTTAACTGTCACACCCCTTCTAGGGGAGAGGATCCACCCCAGTTCAATGCACACATACAAAGAGCCTCTCTATTTCCTATCTCCTAGCAAAAGTGAGTGACCCAGAGTTAAGTGTATTTGTCAGTTTGCACCAGTGACACCAAGAGATGAGAAATTCCCCACTCCTGTTGATAACTGCAAAGGTGTGTTTGGGGCCACTAGCTACGAAGCCACTTCATAGAACAGAACTGAGCAGAGTTCTCAACCAGCTGCATTGATGTCATTCAGCTTACCTCCGAGAGTCTCACTGCTGGGGCTGTTGTCAGACACATCATCGTTTCTGGTGTAAGACAATGGAGTTTGGTTTCTGCTACATGCACCTGAATGCCTTCTAAGGAGCCAGCAAGTGCTGGAAATGACCTAGAGGAGAGTCCTCATGCATTCAGAGGCATGCGCTTGGGGAATAGTCCGAGTGCCTTGCTGCTCAGCTTTATTCGTAGTATCCCTAAAGAAGTCTCCATTTCTGTCTCTGTCTCTTCTCTCCCCTCTCTCTCTCTCTCTCTCTCTCTCTCTCTCTCTCTCTCTCTCTCTGTGTGTGTGTGTGTGTGCGTGTGTGTGTGCGTGTGCACAGGCATGCGCATGTGGATGTGAGTGTATGTGAAAGAGAACTATTTTATTGAAAACTAGCTGTAACTGAGGAAGAGAGGGATATAGTCAGAGAGTTTCAATACTTTCTACCTCTGAATTTCCATGACTCTGTAGCTGAGGGCAGACAAAAGTAAAACTCACAAATAGAAACATCTGGGATGGGCATTGTACTGTCCAATTCTCTTGAAATGGATAGTAATTGGTATCTTTTGTCATACCTGCCCAGAATCTTCTTCTCTCCTTCTAAAAGCATTATGGTGCTCTCCGTATGGGAAAATAATCCCTCATCATTTAGATACTGCTGAGTGAACCTAGTAGGTTGGACACATGACTCAGATCTAGATAGCTAGTGTGGTCATCTTTGGACATTGATGAACACATCCAAGGAGGTGTGATTTTAGAGTTAACACAGAGACTTCACTGATGCAGACTTTGGCATAAGAACTGAAAAAGGGATGCTGGCTCTAAACTGTATTGCCATTGGTAGCTTCACAAAGATGATCTAAGACAGCAGATCAAGGCCTTCCTTGAGACCTTGAGTCTAGGCATCTGTGAAACTGTTTTTATCATTTACACTGGTTAATTTTTTTTTTGTCAAATTGACATGTTTATTGTCATCTGGAAAGAGGATTGTCAAAAGAGAAAATATCTCCATTAGATTGGCCTGTAGACAAGTTTGTGGGATTATTTTCTTGACTGATGACTGATGTGGGAGAGTTCTGTCCTGGTCAGGTGGTTTTTGATGATGTAAAAAAGCAGACTAAGCAAGCCATGGGGAACAAGCCAATAAGCAGATTTCCTCTATGATTTCTCCTTCAGTTCCTGCCCTGCATTCCTGCCCTGACTTCCCTCAGTGGTGCACTGCAATCTATGAAATAAAAGAAATCCTTTCCTCCCCAAGTTACTTTTGGTTGTGGTCTTTATCATGGCAATAGAAAACCAAATGAAGACACCATGTGACTTCACTGTAAAACTCTATTCTGTCGCTTGAGTCAAGTCCTTGAGTCCTCTGTTAATGTACTAGCAAACAGAAGAAACTCAGAAAATACTTTTTAAAGACACAGAATGAAAGAAATAGCTGAACAGTCCTTACAAAATACTGGAAAAACTATTTGGATATGTTTTCCTTGGTTTTTTTTTTTTTCTTGTTTTGAACTCTCACTATGTAGCCTTGGCTATCCAGGAACTTGCTATGTAGACCAATGTGGTCTCAAACTCACAACGATCTGCCTGCCTCTGCCTCTGCCTCCAGAAAGCTGGAATCATTAAGGGCATGACCTATCGAAGCCAAATATCTTGGGTTTTTAAAAATTCTCAGATGGATTTAGTACATAGTACAATATGAATGTAGCTTTGTAAATTGGCCTACATCCAATAAACAAGTGAACTTTGGAGGTATAATGTATTCTATGATTGAACTATTGGTGCTTTTTAGAAAAGACTATCATTTGTCCTGGGAATACTTTTATTTCTCCCCATCAAGTTAAAGTTTGTCTTTAATAACAACATATTGGAAGCCAAAGTACATGGCTTGAAACTGAAAATGGACCCCCAGACAGAGTTATTAATTTAACAGGCTGGCAAGCCCAGGATGGGTAAGATTCTGCACAGAGCCTTACCAACCTAAGACATAAGTGCATTGCTTTGAATAATGCATAATCCATGATGGGTAAGGAAGGCATTCTTGTGAGAATGACCTAAGACAGTCTCAGTTTTGTTTATGAAATAAAAAAGGAGGAGATATGGAGAGCTTTTGGGGCTGCTAGTCAAGAATCTGACATTGGCCAAGGGCAAGGAAATGGGCTGCTTGGAAGGAATACGATATTAGGCTAGAACAAAGAAGTAATTTCAGGCAGGAATATAAATCTTAGGCTAGAAAAAGAAGTAATTTCAGGCTGGAATCTAAATCTTCAGCTAGAACAAAGAAGTAATTTCAGGCAGGAATATAAATATTAGGCTAGAACAAGAAGTAGGCTTCAGGCATGAAAATGACTTTGGGCTAGGACAGGGAAGTAGGCTCATATATTTTGGTCATTCTGATAAGCCCTTAGAAACAATGGCCACAGGAGTGATCACAGAACTTTGTTTATTGCCTTGCTTATTCTTTGACTATTTGTATTTATTGTCTTGCTTGATCCTTGACTATTTGCATCTATTGTATTGCTAGTTCCTCAACCTAGAACTAACCTTAATACTTGCATGTAATTAAAATAGTATAAAAGCAAAAACAAGGAGGGGAGATGGGATAGGGGGTTTTGGGGGGCTGGAAATGGGGAAAGGGGATGACATCTGAAATGTAAATACAATATCCAATAAAAAAAGAAAGGAAAAAAAGAATGAAAAACAAACCATATATACCTAAATAAATAAAAAAATCAAATTCTTTGTAATGTCTTCCATTAACAACAAATAACTAAAATAACTAACCAATCATCCTTTAGTGAAAATCTCTTCTTTATGTCTCCACTATAATTTGTCCACATTTAAAATGCTAAGAAAAACACACTTGAAATGATTGACATGTAGTTGATGTTGTTGTTGTCATTGTTGTTGTTACCACTCCTAGAGAAGGTGGTGCCTTGGACTTGTGCTCAAGCAGAACTGCTATTTTGACAGAAATAAAAACATTATTTTTAATCTGTTATTTTTAAAGTCAGAAGTTGTTTAAACAGAATTGTTATTTCTTTGGAGGTAAAGATCAAGGTAAATTTGTTCTTTCAGAAGTAATCAATTTCTAATGACAGTGGTTTCTACTGATAGACTCACACTCAGATATAAGCATACTTTTCTTGATAGGCTCACACTCACATATAAGCATAATTTTCTTAAGCAAATGGAAGAAATCATCTTTTTTTACTACCATATTATTTTCTATGCAATTTACACAACTCATCATAGTATTCTGGAGCCATTAGCAGGTATTTCTATCTGTCTGTCTGTCTGTCCCTCTCTGTCTCTAGCTCCCTCTCCCCACTGGCTAACTGGGAGACATTGAATACTATTCTGGGTCTTGAAAACTCTCAAAGCATGCTAACATATTTTAGAATGTGAGAAGTCTTGCAGCTAGAGATAATCTGCTCAAATTTGCTTAGCCCAGCATTTCCCAAAGTTAACTTTCTCAAGATTAAGTATAGCGTTTCACACCCCTCCATACAACCCCACCTCCAGACCCCCCATTCCTCAAAGCAACTTTGGGAACAGCTTGCAGAACTAGCTTCATAAAGCAAAGTTTGGGGACTCTGCTTTAGTGGTTTCTATCTCCACAGATTTTGCTGTCTGAATAATATATAAGGAGTTTTGAGTGACAATTGCACCCATTTGAATATATCTTCAACTGACTCCAAAATTAGAAGTTTAAAATGCAAATTTTCAGAAAGCAAACTGTCTTTCCCATTTAGACATGTTGCTGAAATGTATTTGATTTTGTATAGGCTCTTATCACTTGCCACCATATCCGCTATAGGTTATGGGATCAAAAGACTGATAAATATTGAACACAAATATGATTAGTTATGCTTCAATTGTATCTACTTAGCGATCCCTTACAACTTCAATATGATGACTACATACTTCAGTTTGTTTATCTAGTTATATTTTGGTATATGCCTCTTGAAACAATTGGGGATAATGGAGGCATCTTCATTTATCCTCTGTACAAAATGTGTACTATACACCTGTGTTGCTATGATGGAAGGCATGAAACCCCTTCTGTGCCTCAGATATGGCAGCGGAGAATCTTCAAACATAGTAGAAGCCAACTTCTCATCACTTGTCTTAAACGGGCTTTTCTACTTAGCTACTTGGCTATGCATTAAATCTTGGCATACACAGAACAATAAAAACAGGGCAATTTTTGAGGTATATCTCTGCTGGCTGGATTATGAAGATTAGCTTCTCAGCTGGTATTCAAAGAAGTCATTGAATGTAAGCACAATCAAAAAATAAACCGCCCTCAAACCATTTCAATATCAACAGGAAATGGAGCAGACAGGATGTAGTCAAGATACACTTTCTGCTATGTACCACCAGCCCACTTCACAAGGGATTACCACATTTAATTCTCTATGGAATGTGAGAATCCAGCTCCAAGCAAGGCTTATCATCAGAAAACATTATTCTTCTTCTGGCAAAGGTGTACCTACAGAATACACAGGTTTGATGCAATTTCAAATTTCGGTCATTGGTATTGAGGATATTTTTAAATGGGATGAATTGAGTCTCTTTCCTTTGTCTGTTCTTTTATGAAATAGATTCTTTACTCACATAAAAATACATCCTGATTATGGTTTCCCCTCCTTCTACTCCTCCCAGTTGCATCCCCTCCCACCCAGATGCACTCCCTTTCTGTCTCTTTCTCCAAGAGAAGGCACAAGAATCAGAGACCTGCTCGTTCATATACATAGGAATTCCATAAAAACATTAAACTGGAAGCCATAATGTATATACAGAGGACTTGGTGCAGACCTGTGCAGGCCCTGTGCTTACTGCCTCACTCTCTGTGAGTTTATATGAACTTTTTTCTAGAATATTCTGACACCAGCTTCTAGAGAGAGCAAGGTCTCCCCCTCAGAGCAACCTATGTCTGCCTCCATTTGCCTTGTCCATTCATAAAATTCTTATTATTACTAGAGACTGAACTTTGCTATGTTTGCTAAGTGTGAAAATACTCTCAGCTTCATACAAATCTTAAACTTATGTTACTATGCACTGTGCACTATTTCTCCAGACACTGTCTACACACAGGGTGATTTCAGATAACCTGGGTACATTTTTCATGTTGGTAAAGAAAGTGACTAAGATAATAGAAACATCTGCTATTTATTGAGTATCTTGTGCTGCCAAGCAAAAATTCAGATATAACTTGATTGGTCTTCCCAAGACCACCATATGGTGGCTCTTACTCTTTCCAATGAAGACGTCTCTCCAGTGGAGACACTGAAAGATAAATAGCCTGCTAAAAATCATGTAGTCAGAAAGGGACAAAAAGGTCCAGTGACAAGAAGCTGAGTGGGAAGTCCCACTTTGTCATTTTGTGGATCTAGAATTCATGGGTGGCTTGGAACTTGAAAGACCGTTTGGTTCAGCTTTCTGCATAGCTGGAAACCAGGCCTGTATTATGGTGTTCAGAGGAATAACATTTTTAACTGAATTGTCCATGTAAAAGTTTAAGAAAGAAATGTCTGTAGATATAAAATAAAATCAGCCAATGGCTGGGGATATAGTTCAGTTGGTAGAACCCTTACTTTTTTTTTATTTTTGCAAAAACCCCAAGGTCTAATCTCCAACACCACATTAACTGAGTACAGTGAAGTCCACCTGAAGTCTTAGCAAGCACAAGGAAAAGAAAGGAAGAACAGAAGTTTGAGATCACTCTTGGCTACATATCAAGTGAGAGCCTAGATTTCACATTCCATCTCAAAAAATACAAAATTAAATAAAATAATTAAAGAAGCTATTCAAGTAGTATATGCATGTTCGAGGAACGGACAGTGGTGCTGGAGTATGTGTTTGTGTGTCTGTGTGTGTGTGTTTGTGTGTGTGTGTGTGTGTGTGCACACGCGTGGGTCTGAGTGTGTAGAACTGGAGACTCAGACTTCATGTGCTCCCAAGGTGACAGTCAATAGACCAGTGAGAGGCAGAAACTGAGGTCGAGTACAGCTGTCACCCTCCAGAGATGAAAAGCCCCGACTTTCAACTTACCTGCTTTTCATTTTTCTCAGAAAATTGTCTTGATCAGGTGGGATCTTCCTATTTTGCACATACATTTTTTTAGACATCATATAGTCATATTTCTATGGAAATATAAATAATTCAAATAATTCTCAAAAAGAAAGGCCTCAATTACTATATATTACAATTTGAGAAAAAAAAATTAAACTTAAGAAAGAGCTGACAATTGGATCATAAGCGTTACAGTAAGTTTCTGATGACTTCTCTCGTTCTCCAGAGGTTCAAACAGATTTTTATTTTTTATTTTTTTTGGTAAGGGCAGAAGTTTAAGGTCTGGCTGGGGAATTAAGACCTGTTCTGTCTGACACTTCCCAATTCAAATCTAACATTTATCAAATGATTCATAAGTACTGTATTTTTTTTTTAAAGGAGCTGGCAGGCTGGGTATATTAAGCATTCATTATTATAAATTTGTATTTTAAAAACCCAGGATCTTTTCAGTAAATATGCAAAGGTTTCTCTGACAATTTCTCTCCTTTTTAATAAAGCTACCTCTCCCTGAAATATTTTACATAAACCCCTTATATCTAAAGTGGATTTCTGGCATCTGGGAGTTCAAAGTCTCCCCCAAATTCAGAACAGGGGAAATGCTACATGATTATAGCTCATTTGAGAGTAAGTCATAAAGTAATCAAAAATGTTTCAAACCAAAAAAGTACCATCTTCGAATGACATTTAGGCTAAACAAAGAGCTGCTGACAATTACACTTTCCTAGCAATTTCTTATTCATGAGATGAGAGGAAGGGTATGCTGCCATTGCTCTGAGAACATCTACCTCAGTCAAAAGGGGTATCAACTGGACACAACTGGCCAACACAATGTGAAAAACCAAATGCTTTAATGAGGCTATGAAGAACAACAGTTCAATTATTTCATTGGATACATTAATATCAATCATAATATACAGTGCTGTGGACCATACAGAAAGTATTGCTGTACCCAACAGCTGGGGCTGTTATTGACATTACAGTAGCAAGTGTCCGCAAGAGACAGTCATTTGTTGTCTTTGTCAAGAAGTTGGGTAATTTTTTTTATACTATTATCAACATCAACTTCTCCCCAGTGCATTTTTTTTCAAAAATATTAACAAGTTACATTCCTTTGTGCTTTGTTTATATCTTTTAATGTCCTGTGCATTTTGTTTGTTCTTATTGCTTTATTGTTTACAAACAACCAGACTGAACTATGTCATGCTCTGTGTATGACCAGATTGCTTGTATAGTTTTTGGCAAAGTCAGACGGTTTGGTATTTCCATTACCTTACCCAGAGGCAGGTGGATAAAATTTTGGTTTTTTGAGCACTCTAAACGGAGCTCCAACCCTGAGACACAATTCTGGACCCAGGGGTTGGGGAGTGGCAAGGATCATTCTCTTCTTAAAAACAGTAAGCAAAAACACTGCCTCTTGGCTTAACCAGTCCCTGAAAGAATCCACATTCTGGCTGGCACAAAAGAAATAAATAAAACCACTCCCCATGTTGCCACCTCTGAATTGCTCGCCTGCCTCTCCCAGCAGCTGTATATTATGAGGAAGGTGCTAGAGAAGCCAGTGATGGCCAGCTCAGGGGCTACAAGCCAGGGTAGTGGTGCAATATGCCATACTTTCTCTCAACAAGGCTTCCTAGAAAGTTGCTCCACCTTGGCCATAGGCACTTAGCCATGGGTTAGTCAACTTTGTGAAACCTTGTTCAATTACTTAAAAAGGAAAAAAGAAAATGTCAGAATCAGCTAAGAAAACCTAGCATCATAGCACTGCAATCTTCAGCTTCTGCATCCAGCCCTCTCCCCATCACACACACATAAATATGAAGAGAAAAACAGACAATGCTATGATTGTATCAGTGAACACTATGGTACAATTATCTTTTCATGCACATTTGCATTTCTATTCTAGGAAAAGAGTCACACACTTAAGGGAGTTGAAAGAATGGGAACTTATTTTCCCTACCCCCTTAAGTAATAAAGCTACAAGACTGGATAGCATCATCAATGTTTCCAAAGATTTGCATTACCCAACATGCATGGGAGCCGCGCACTTGACGACTCTCACCAAGGCCATCCATTCATACATCTGACAGTCACTGCTCCTGGATCTCTCCATCACCCATCATCAATTCACATTTGACATTTAAACACTTAAAAAAAAAAAAAACCTTCCTGAAAAAGGTTTCCTGATGAAAGAATTTGGCACTGTCAGTAAAATATATTTCATATTAAAAATATCTGAAGGGAAATTGGAAGCTCTTAGAATGTCTACAGAGGCACCATGCTACGTCTTCCTTCTTCACTCCAGATTCCATCTTGAAACTTTCTCCTATTTTACAGTTCAGTCAGTGCTGGTCCAAAAAAGACTGCTGAGATTTTTAAGGCACTTCATTCTGAAAGGATATGCTTCATGCCACTCACGATTCAATCACAGGCTGCTACTGAGAAACTCCACTAGACAGCCTAGCTTGCATCAGTATGTATCACCTGCACAAAACATCTAGACTTGATACACGTAACTCTACAGTTATTGCATAGGGCTATGCAAGTAGGTAATGCACAGAAACTAACTTTACAATGTTGCCACTTTGTCAAAATGTTGTTATCAAGTAATCTGTCAATACAGTGTTTCTCTCTTTAAAAAGAATCCAGCCAGTTTGTTGAAATAAATCCCAATTAAAATGACCATCACGGGCATGGTAAATGGTATGGCTATCAATCTTCAAGAATATAGTTATTTTCATACCCTAGAAATGCGTATGTAAGTATTTTTTTCTTCTAGAAAGCTTGGTTGTTAACCTATTAATACTATACCTTAAATGTGTGGAAAAACAGTTTCAAGTGATAGTGGAATATACAAAATATTTGCAAAGCTCTCTTTGAACACAAGACCTTGGGTAAAAGTAGTCTTTCTTGGGTGTACAAAGAATGCAGAGAACCACTAGTGAGTTGTAAAAGTATCGAAAACTCACCATTTTAAGATGTATATTCTTACAAATTAATACAAACAGTGAAAAAATGATGATGATAAAGAATCTATACAATAAAATGGCTAAAACATAATTTAAAAATAAAAATAGTAAAGCCAATTAGAAATGCGCCCAGTTCAGGTGTCTTTATCAAAAGCAAAAATGGAAAAAAAAAAAAAAAGGGGAAACAAACTTCTGATGCTCCTCAATATTTTACTCAGAGAGGACATTCATTTCCGTTTCAAAACAAAATCTTATAAAAAATTGAATCACACTTATAATGAGGAAAACTATAACTGTGCCCAATAAAAGCCAGCAAGTCAGATCCTATGTTTCATGCCTGGGTCTATAACTTCCTTCGATTTGGGTTAGCATAAGTTACAACATTGTCTAGCCAGACAATCCTCACGAAAATGACTGCTAGATTTGTCTATATGTAATATTTTCTTCTTTTATGCAGTTTTCAGTACAAAGACATAGTAACGCTGGGAGGGCACTGTGTCTTTAAGGCAGTACCAGGGAATCGATGCATTTATAAAGTGAGAAAGCCTTGGATGTCTTTTCCTTTTCCTCTTCCTCTTCCTCCTCCTCCTCTTCCTCCTTTTCCTCTTCTTCCTCCTCTTCCTCCTCCTTCTATAATCATCATCATCTTCTTAGTTTTCTTCTTTTGGTTGTTGTACATTCGCGTAATTAAACTTTACATGTTAACTTCAAAGGAGGTCACAGACAGACAAAAGCTCACACCAAGTTTTCCCCTGAATGAAAACAGACAGACACTTACTTCTCTGAAGCAAAAAGATCCCTTGCTCAGAAAGCTCACGCTTCAAGAAATCAGTTCACAGATACTGCATGGCTGAAGGTACAATACTTAGGAGGCCTTTGTAGTTGTAAAATAGAATATACAAGTCTGGCTCACAAAATTCTAAAAATAAAAATATCCTGGGCTACTGATAAAGCACGAAAAATTCATATTAAAGGAAAATTATCAAGAAAACCTCTTCAGGTAAATTATGAAGTCTACTGAAGAGTAGAGGGAGCAGTCCGTGCAGACGCAGAAAGAGGCAGGCTCGCTAACACGCATGCTCTGTTTCTTCTGCACTCATACTGCTCCTCCGGCTGCTTGTTTTCGAAGCTCCTGGGGACACTGATGACAGCAGTGGGTCAGTGACGCCAACAGGTGAGAGGGCATCGTCCATCAGGATGTCTTCTAAGTTGGAGCCCATCTTCCTGGGGATGCTGTAGGCTGGGCTGCTCTCCGGCATGGTGCCGAGGTTGTTGGTAAAGGTGATAGTACCGTCCGTGAGATCCAGAGTCGTTGTACATGTCAGGTCTGCCTGGTGCTGTACAAGTTCCTGGCTGCAGTTCTCAAGAACTGGTTCTTGTTTGATGATCCGATTCACCAGATCAGGCGAGCAGAGACCCGTGGATGGGATAAGGGAAAGTCCATGCGCTCTAGCCTGCATCTCGAGCTCCTACGATGAAATCAAAGTCAGACAGTTAAGTAAGCTGTGTACCAGCCGCCTTTTACCACACTCAAACTACACAGGCAGTGCTAGGTGCGTTTACCCAAATCCATGGAATATATATCCCCATGAGTGTCTCTATTTAAGGTTTTGGAGGATAAGGAGATGCCAATTCTAACAAAGCGACCACTGTGGTGCCCATGCTGATGATCAGGAGGGCTACATGTTGGGTGACATGTGGAACTCTCTAGTGCTTGCATTCTACCGTACAGTGAACCTGACACTGCTTTTAATGACTGAAATCTATTTTCTATTTTTAAAACATCAGACCCAGGGACAACTATAAATTGTCAAAGCAAAGTTTGCTACCTTTAAATAATAACTTCTGCATTTCCCAAAGAAGTATAGGAAATACCCTTTTAGATGGTCCATATTTTATTATGAATTCCAAATAGAAACACTTACATACATTAATGATTAAGACAAGGATAAGCATCCAGGTCAGACTGGCCATCACCAAAAAACAAAACAAACAAAACAAAAACCACCTGTAGCAAATGCTGGCAAAGGTGCAATGGGGAGACAAGGGTCTTCACCACACTACTGGTGGAAACGTGAACTGGTACAGCTACAATTAGCAGCCAGTGTGGGGCTCTTTCAAAGAACTAGAAACACAATTACCCCATGGCACTCCCCCTCTACCCCTGGGTACTTTCTTGAAGGGGTTTATGTCAGCAAACACAGAGATGCTTGCACGTCCATGTCTGTGTGTGGCTGTGCTAATCACAAGGCCAGGATGCAGTCAACCTAGATGCTGGTCAACAGATGAGCTGATACGGAAACCATGATACTCCTACACAAAAGAGCTGTATTCAGGCGCTAAAGAAACACTGAGATTGTTTGCAGGAAAATAAATGCAATTGGAGATCACCAAGTGAAATAAAATAAGCCGACGCTGGCAACTACTGTTCTCTCTCATATGTAGAATCCAGATTTTTTTTTTAAGCTTATGTGTATGTGTACGACATGTCAGTAGAAGGGGACACTACAGGGAAGGATAATGAGGGTCAATGGAAGGAAACTGGGTGGGATAAGACAGTAGTGGGGGACAGTAGATACATGAGCAAAGTCTAGGATACACATTCATGAAAACATCACGGGGAAGCCCGTCTTTTTGTACAAGGCATATATGCCAATAAAAATATAAAATGAGAACTAACAGAAATATAATCCTGAGCAGCGTGTAATATGATGGTATATGAACTGCTTAGAAGATACTTTAAGATTTCAAGGAAAATGGTGACGGTTCCTCAACAGCAACCAAGTCCCAGACAGTCCCCTGATTTAGAATGAGTGTGCTACACACATTTTAATCCCCATTTTCAGTGAGACTGTGCTACATAGTTTTCAGTCCCTGGTTTCAGGGCAAATGTGTTACACACACTTCGGTCCCCAGTTTCCGCATGAGTGTGTTACACACTTTTCAGTCCTCACTTTCACAGTGTACATGCATACTTTTTGGTTGCCTCACAACAATGCAAAATGGGTTTCTGGAGAGACTGTTGTGACAAAGCCCTCATGAGCATTGGCATGGAGTGGGAGGTAAGGGAGGCTTATCTAATCTAATGCCAAGGTTTCTATAAACTGTGCAGTGTCTAGTAGCACTGTACATTAGTAACTACCTTAGTAAGGGTAGGAGTCCTAAAAACTGAACAAACCATTAGTAAGCTGTTAAGTCATAAATACTCAATATACTGTTTGGGTGTGACCAAAACAGTAGGTCTTTCTTCTGGGTTCTGGATAGGATGAAGAAGTTACTAAGATACCAGTGGTGCCAAGAAGTAAAGTTTAGGGGGTGGAAGTAAACATTCTCCAGGTTCCACACACACAACCAGAGTTCCAGGAAATGTGGCCCACCTCTCCCTGATAAAGAAAGATGGTTATCTTTTAATTCAGCAATGAAGTTCTCATCTATATGTAACATGAATACTCTCTTACCATGTGTGTGTGCTTTCTTACTACTGGCTAACTGTGCTCCTAAATCCGTGGACTGATGTCCTAGCTCCAGCACCTCAGTGGTGAGTAGAGCAGCATATAGGATCTCTGAAGACGTAATGAGGATTAAGATGAGGCCAATCCCGCTGACTGGGCTAATCTTAGACTGACAGTCACCAAGCCAGTGAGAAAGCTAGCTAACCTCAGCCGCTCAGTGGCCTTCTGTCACAGTGGTATTAGCTGACTGACACACCCTGTAAGTCTGTGACTTCTCAGATCTCATTTCAAGATGCCTTAGAACCATGTCCCCTTGCCCCCTGACTTCTGATGAATCTCCATATTCCTAGAGTGAACCTCCGGGATTCCCTACTGATACTCAGTTCTCCTTCCATATGTTAATGCTTGCCAATGTTTGTGATAAAACAACATATTAAAATAAAATATAGCTGGGCAGTGGTGGCGCACGCCTTTAATTCCAGCACTTGGGAGGCAGAGGCAGGCGGATTTCTGAGTTCGAGTCCAGCCTGCTCTACAGAGTGAGTTCCAGGACAGCCTGGGCTATAAGAGAAACCCTGTCTCGAAAAAACCAAAACCAAAAAAAAAAAAAAAAAAAAAATATATATATAT
>NW_021604665.1:6639940-6649338 GCF_004785775.1 Grammomys surdaster | reverse complement strand
ATATATATATATATACACACACACACACACACACACACACACACACAGAGGAAGTATGCCCTTTGGATTCATCAGATAGGAGAAACACTTTGCACATCACATGGCCTCTCTGCCTGGCCAACATGTGTGGGGAGAACCATAGCTGGTCTGTGTTCTGACAGTTACATCTGTGAGCTCCTACTCTGGAAGCAGTATGAGTCAGAGACACAGAAGCGTGTGATACCACACATGTGTCCGCCTGTTCCTTCAGACCAGCTTCAGAAACAAGCCTTTCCAGGCAGCACGCTGAAGCCCTGGGCCATTTAATAAAACAATTCCCCTGATAATAAGGCTTCCTGTTCTGTCTTCTATGAAGACTTCTGCATGCACCACTGAGACTGAAATGAAGGAAAGGCCCCAGGCCTTGGCTGAAAACACTGGCTCTTGTAATTCCAAAGTGCACTGTAGCAGTGCAGTTTGTCTTTTCAAAAAAATAATAATAATTAGCAAATAAATTAAGCAGGGGAGACGCAAACATCCTGCTGTACTCCTCTGTTGTCTAACTAGAAGTGTTTATCAACAAACTTAAATAGTTACTTCAGTTTCTAAATGAGCTGTTAAATCTCGTGGAGAGCCCCAAGCCTTTATGGTACTGTGTAGAACTTGCCTAATTAATGATTTTTTTCCTATAACATATAAAAGTGGAAAGGCCAGCCTCACGGTCAACTGAAAAAAGCCAAGAGGGCACTGCCGTGGGATTTCCAAGGCCCAAATTCCACCGCATTCATATTTAAAATGAATACGTGAGTTTGAAACCTCAACATAAGGCATGACTTAGCTTCTCCTTAGAAAAACTGGCTATATTTTAATAATTTAATAAGGGAATAACAACATGAGCTACCTTATAAATGGATATACTAAATACCTAAGGCCATTTTTTAGAAAAGATGTAACAAGACAAATGACAGATTAAAGGAGGGAGAAGGCAGAGTGGAAGCGGAAGAAAGATGTTTAATTTACATCTAGCTTCGGTTTACCCTCCTGAATTCTAAAGCCCAGGCCTAGAGGAGGACCAGCTTCTGCCTCCTGGCCCCATGGCTGAGGATCAGTGCAGCCACAGCAAATGTGTTACTACCTTGTGGGGAATGTGAAGTGTTCAGGAGCAACCAGGAAGATGGATGTTCAATAATCATGCTATACACCCTCAAGCAGAATGCAGGGTAGATTCATTCACACTGAACACCTAGTCAGGAGTACTAATTTCTGCGTGGGTGAGGCTTCTCTGATACCCAGGCAACACGAAATGCCCTTCTTAGCCATAGAAAGTGTATATATGCCTCTTATGATGCTTGGGGATCAGGGTAAGATGAAAAGTCCCTAACGAAAGTGACGACACTATAGGGAATGAGTCACTTACCAGATTATAATTCAGAGGGCTGCCACAAAAAGCCCTTGACCTGGGGCTTAGCCTCCAGGCAAAGAGCCTGTAAGCAATTTACCAATCTGCACACGTCCCAGAGTAGGTGTGAATGTGCTATCGATATTAGTTTGGAATCGCCAATAACATTTTACCAGTAGGCAAACTCACAATTATGGGACTGACAAACAGGAAGGACCACCTATATTAAGACTGTCTCCAGCTCCCTCAGGGCTCACTGCATTGCCCTTGCTATTGTCCTGATATCAGTTTACATAGCACAGGGCGGATACCTGTACTCTGAGCAGCAGATGCCGGTTAGCATGCTCCAGCTTTTTCTGTCGGTTTTCAAGGTCCTTAGCTCGTTGCTGTTCCCGTTGCAGCTTCCGGATGTAGTCCACGGAGGCCTTGAGAATGGTTCCCTTGTTCCACCGCATGTCCCTGTGAGGAGATAAGACAATGGACCCTTTCAGGAATTGGGAGTTCAAAGAAAATTCAGTATTTGATGTATAGTTGGAAAGGCAATTGCAAATAAGTAATGGCTAGATTCCATTAAGTTCTCACTCCAGAGTGGCCACTGGTCACTTACTTGGTATATATCATTTTACTTTCTCCAGATGAACAATTTTTATAAGGTGGAGACATTGTGCAGATGTTGAAACAGTACAGTACAATTCCATCTAGATCACAGACCTCTCACTAGGCAAAATCAATTAATTTATGTGTGTGGATTATCATATCTTATTTACAAACTGTCCTAAATAGTTGTATATACCTGGGACTATAAAGACTTAGTCACTAGTGACTAAGGATAAGAAGAACCAAAGTCCTGTGAGACCCCACCACTTGTCTATGGTATGAAAACACCATCTTGAATTTTCATCATGAATTATTATGGGCATCATCTAACCTCTCTCTGCATCCATTTTCTCATCTGTAAGATAATGTCACTACATGCTTTTGAGCAGCCTTGTAAATGAGTAATTGAATCAAAGGAGATGCTTTATATGAACTTAATATCATTCAAAATGGACCAAGTACTGTGTTAAGTGCTCAACACAATAATGGCAACTGCCATGGTTAGAAACCTAGTGAGATATTGCCATGGATTTCTAATCTCAATGCCTGCCAACAGTGTGACTTTCAGCTTCATCATTGTGGCCCCAACATACTAAATGTGGACAAAAGCTGGTCTAACATAAGCTAGGGTCATCTGGGAAGAGGAAATAGCAATTGAGAAAATGCCTTCATCAGATTGACCTGTAGACACACCTGTGAGAACAATTTCTTGATTAATGATGGTGGTAGGGGGGCCCAGACTATATAGGCTATGACATCTCTAGGAAGATGGTCCTGGGAAATATAAAACAGGAAGCTGAGCAAGCTTTGTAGAGCAAGCCAGCATTTCTGTATGCCTCTGCTTCAGTTCTTGCTTCTAGTTCCTGTCTTGAGTTCCTTCAGTGATGAACTATGATTGGACCATGAAAGCCACATAAAACCCCTCCTTCCCAGGTTGCTTTTTGTCAATACTTTATCACAGCAATGGGAAACAAACAAGAACAAAGATACACTAAAAATTTTTGGCTGCCCCAGAACAAACTGAATGAATACATTTATGGAAATAATCTTTGCAGTCTGTTTAGTAGACAACTGTCACAGTGGTGATGACCATAGTGATAAAACAAAAATCTCACTGCTGTAAATAGAACCATCAACCCCATCACCTTCTGTGACTAAGAGCTGATCAGAAGTGTCATATGGAATAGGTGAGGGGTGGGCCACTTCAATAAACTACCTTGTCACTGATCCTCATGTGGGTTGACTGAGGAAAAAAAACAGGCATTCTCCAAGGAGAAAAATAGCTACCCCCCCCCCCAGTGAAGTCCCTGAGGTGGGTCCCCAGTGTCTAAACACCAAAATTGGCAGCCCAGAGAGGTGTCCCAAGATACTCAGAGTGAGCACTGGGACCAATTCTCAAGGCTGAAAAATGAAAGTAGCAAGAACTGTAGCAGCGAGCCAGAACCACAACTGGAATGGACCATGCCTCATACAGGCCACCAAAGAGAAGCCTGAGCTAGGTTTCTCAAGCCGAGCTGTTGGCCACTCAAGTCTCAAGACATATTTCTCTTAGGCATCTGGGGATATGCCTACTTGAGACTCAATCAATTATGTTTCTTGGTTAAAATAGATTCAAATGAGTTTTGGGTAATTTAGAGGAATCTTTTTTCATGGGCAAGTAATATGTTCCTCAAATATATAAAATCAACTAAAGTGCTCTTGCTCTGGGGAAGGAGCTGGGACGCTAATCAGGTAAAGTATGTCTCTGTTTCAGTTCCATTAAGACAATGTCTACCATGTGAACTCCCATCAGCCCCTGCTGCAAACACATAAGCACTCCATGACGATGGAGGAGACAGGTAAACCCAAGCTTACACTGGAGCACCCTAATTTCATAATCTGTTACTGAAGAGATGTGCACACTACAGTTTTAAAAGAATATGCTAAAAGGGGGGAAAGCTGATAAAGAAGAGGAGTTGGGAATTCAATTTCAACTATCATGCAAGACTGACTATAGGAAATGAAGGTCACAGCCCTTAGGAGGATAAATTTGTGCAGCACAATGGAGAAGCTGGATGTCTCCAGCTTGAAAATGCTTCTCCTTGAAGCCTGGGAAAGCAAAAGTGTTAGAAGACAGAAATGGCTGCACATTCATCAAAACCACCTCACAATAGGTAATGGTTTTATTTTATTTTGCTACAAATTCCCCGACAATAATGTGAGTCGTGAATTTAATAAGCCTTGAATGAATAATGCTTGATTGCATCTTTACTTTTTATTAGATAGCTAAAAGGTCATATTCAAAGGCTAATTTCATAGAATGCCTGTGGGGGCCATTAAAATATATACATCCCCCAGATCTTCACCTCAAATGGGCCAATTCCTAATGGATAAAAATTGTATATTTGTTGACCAGTTTGCTGACGTGGCAGATAACGTGGTAGGAAAGACTTGAAAATTGTCTGTTAGCTGTTATCTCCAAGAGAGGAGGCAGAGAGGACCAAAAACTGAAACAGAGATCAGCTGACTTGTAGTTTGTAAGAGGATTAACCCTTGCCGTTTTCCCCCTAGATTGGTAAAACACACGAAGAATATGCAAGTTTTCAAAAAAAAAAACCAACTGACCTTCTGCCTTTCCAGTATCATTGGACTTGACGTTTCCACTGTCTGCTCATCAATGCCCATTTAGAGATGCTACATAGTTGGGGTTCATACATGCCACACATCTTGCCTTAACAGTTATTGGGATCTTGTATGTGTGACCATGAAAGCCGGCCTCAAGCCTCAAGCTCAAACTTTTCTGCCTAGTTCTCAGATTCCTATAAACCCTACTCCTCACACTCAAAGCTAACTAGCTCAGCTCGTACAACCCAGTACATTTCTCTTGAAATTTTAGTTTGGTGAAATTAAGCAGAGGAAATACTTAGAAAAGGAAGCAAGGGGTGAGGGGAGAGAGAGTTCTTTAATTTCTCTAAGAGCATATCTTTGCACCATAGGAGAAAACAGAGAGGTGTGAAAGTATATGATGCAGACTAACATGCAATTGTACTCACGGATCATTTGACTTGGGAATCAAAGTACCTAGTTCCTTGATGCGGTCATTTATGTTAAATCTTCTTCTTCGTTCAACTTCAAGAAAAGAGCACGGGAAAAGGCCATTAGTGACACAGGTCCAGCACATCTCATTAAAGGCATGTGCACACCGACTTCACCAGCCAGGACAATGTCAACTTGAGCCTACTTCACCCTGCGCGCCTCTTCCTTTTTGCTACTGGAGGGTAATGAACTTTAAGAAGGAATGAGCTTCCTTTGGAGTACTCTCAGTTATAACGCTCTTTGGTATGCAATTTCCCACTCCCTTCTGTAACAGCCTTGAAACCTCAGCCACACATCAAAACTGGACACATCTGTATTGTACTTGTTTAACTAGAGAGAAAACAAATTTGTGCTCATAAAATGTGCACAGATCTATAATGACACAATTTAAAAAAAAAAACAGCAACAACGATTTAGCATAACTTGGCATCGTAGCCCCCACCTGCTCATGGACAGCAGCAGAATTACTTCTGATGCTGAAATTTGAATTTTATATAATTTTTCTGGCCACAAGATATCACTCTTGTTTGGATTTCCTTTTACCACTTAAAATAATAAAACATTTGGTTTTGCTCATGAGATACATTAAGAACTCCTCTTCTAGCCCAGGACTGACGAAAATAAATATACACAATACATATGTAATTTTAGATTCCTTAGTGGCCATGTTAAGCTAGTAAGAGGAAAGACATTAAATTAACTTTAATATTCCATTAAATCCATTTTCTATAAGCCATTATCATTTTAACAGGTAATGAATATAAAAAAAATAAATTAGAAGGTGCACATTCTTTTCTTCACACTAAGCTTTCAAAATCAAAATATTTTACACTTCAGCATATTTCTGTGTGTAATGCTAAGGGTCAATCCCAGGGCTTTGCACATGCTAGGCAAGTGTTTCACCAGGCCAGCTCCCAGAGCAGCAGAGCCCAATCTGAACTAACCACCATTCAGATGTTCTAGGCATGAAATGGCAAGTAGCTACCACACTGGACACCGCACATCTGTACCATGCATCCTGCAAGCATCCTCATCCTGTAGTCTATAACCACCAGAACTATCACTCTCGCGATGATGACCTAATAAGACAGTAAATGTTTTCAATTTATCTAATCTAACAAATAAATTCCAAATATGCTGAAGCCTAATAAAATGGGTTTACTTTAAGTGCCCTAATATTTTATTTATATCTGCTCCCTAATATTTTGTATGTGTAGATAACTAATGTTATTCATAATTTTCCCAATACGAATTACCGTTTGTCTTAGTTGAGTAATTATTCCAATGATTAAATATAAATATATTTATTTTATATTATATATGTACACAAATATATATCTCTATATAATGCTAATTCCTATTATTAGAGCTCTAGAAATATGAAGAAACATACACAGAAATACATAACAGTCAATGGTGCTGATGAAGGGAATTTTAAACAGGAGATCTCACAATTTTCAACTCAGCTTCGCCGTACCTCAGGCTAAATGGTAACTTACCTCATTAGTATCGACGTCCTTTCAAACGTCTAGGCCAGAACCCTGAAACTGGCTCCATGCCATTCTTCCTCTCATCTTCTTCATCTATTATCTATTACCTTCTGCTGTTAAAATATTTCCTGACTCTGTGCTCTAGCAACTGTTCTGTTCCTTGCAGTGGAACGCCACCCCTTGTCTGGGTTATCATAACCATCTTCACTGGCACCTCTGAGTCCCACAAGCCCACTGCACCCTCTATCATTTGACTAGGTGAGGTCATGCCAACCTTAACCCTGTCCCCATCACTTCCCATTTTATCCAAGAGAAAGTCAAGGTCCCTGAGGTGTGTCCTACAAGGATCTGGTGGCTCTCCTCTGCCCATATCACCCTTTACTCCCCTTCCAGTGTGACAGCATCTTCTCTGGCAATGGACCTGTGCTCTTCTGCTTTGTCCTCACTGATGTTGTCAGTCCCACATCCAAGGCAGATATGCATTGGCCATCTTCCTTGGCTATCCCCTCTGCCTAGACCACTCTTCCTCTAGACCCCTAAAGAGTCATCTCTTCCTGTAAGTAGCAACTCTAGTTGACCAATATGAGTTCCCAGGTCATCCTATTCAAAATGACCCCTGACTCCCATGCCTATTATGATATTGTATACACTGGGCTCCACCTCTTCTTCTCACAGAACTCTGAATCTCATACTATTATCCACCGATTATTTGTGTCACTTTTGCATCCCAGGCAGCCACATGAGCTGGCATAGTAAGCGTAACAAGAGTGTCTTCGCTAAAACATTCCGCACCTGCCTTCTCTCACTCACCTCTGGGTTCTCTCGCTGTCAACATTTAGTGACGCCACAGCTACATGTTGGGTAGGATTTGCCTTTTCAAACATTTTTTATAAAAGTGATATGACTTGATAAAACTTAAAAAACAAATAGCATAAAGTATATGAAGCTAAAGGTCAAAGGAACTCTTAGCATTAGCAGCATCCGCACGCCCCGGGCAGCTACCACAGCTACCACAAACAAGCTGGTGTGTGATCTTGGCCAGTGCACCCACAAACCCAAATAGGTCCCTCCCTCTAGTGTGTTTCCTTTCATAATGGGGTGTGATAGCTATCATTATCCTTCTTGCTCGCCTCAGTAATTAGTATGTGGCATTTAGCATCTGACTTGAACATGCCAACCAGCAGTAAACCCATTTGTCCAATTCGCTCCTATAGAAAAGTTCCTTGTAGCAAACTGGAACTCGATAACTTGTAATGGTGGAAAGAACAACTCAATACATTAAGGCATCCACTTGCACTTTTCAGCAAGTATTTTCACAAGCTAAATCCTAGGAGAGGGAAAGCTAGGTCAAGGTCAACAGGACCCTGAGTAGTACTTCCCAGGAGTTAGACAAGACTTGAAGACTGTTCACAGCTCACCAACTGAGAGCTGAGCCCATCTGCAATTCACTGACAACGTCCAGTGAGGGCTCTGTGGGGACCCAAGCACAAGGACCATGGTTGACACAATCCAACTTCATTTCCCAAGTCTCAGTGATGTCATTCTCTGATACTACATCATTATCTTATTTCTAGACGTTTTAAGAGAAGGACTGTTTTTGAGCAAAATTATTTGGAATCTGAGGGAAGTTTTAGGCTGCAAGCTCAGATCTTTAGTTTAAAAATGAAGAAAGCTTCTCATATACGAAGGAAGGTGGAGAAGGGGCAGTGCTGATGTGAGTAGGCACTTAGGGCCTGCAGCCCTTACCAGCAAGCATTCCTCAGTACCCAGCACAGGGGTCAATATAAAGTTTCCCAGGACAATGGATTTGAGAAAAGTGGCAACGATACAAAAACATAGTGGCAAAATGACTGGGAATCAAGTTACAATGTAGAATAAAAACTATGTGGCAGTATTTAAGAAATTAACATCAAGCTGTTAGCACACAATGCTCAGGTAACAATAGATAAATAAAAGGCAAGCAGCGGCAGAATATGGACACTCTGGCACTTGGCATTAAAGCACATAAAACAAGGATTTCACTCTCTCTGAGCACCTAGCTTCCTAGGAAAGGTCGGGAAGACAGCATGTAACTGAAAACTAGCGATGCTTGCATCTGGCTATTTGAACAGAGAGGGGCTCTTCCCCTCTCTCTTACATCAAGAGCAAGGTTTCTATACAGGACTCTCATTCTCAAACTTAATGTAAGAAACAACGTAAAAGGAGGATTCCCTCTGCTACTCCCCACCTCTAAACCCAATCTTTATTTTCACTGTGTAGTCTCTCTTAAATGCGTATCTTAAACATAAAGTTTTCCCAAAGAAAGCCTCAAGGTTTTATGAAGAGTAAGCCTCACACATTAAAGCATGCTAGTGTCACATAATGGTTTAGAGTAACAGATAAACATCATAAAAATCATAAAACAACAACTTTCTCTGTGTTTCTCTCCTTTTCTTTTGCCTTCTTTTTGTAACCTCGAAAGCTCACTGGAAAAGGTGATCTCCAAATCCCCTTTTGCTAATAAACTCCAATGTGCAGTACTTATAATTGGGTAGTTGGGGATCAAAACATCTCTCTCTCTCTCTCTCTCTCTCTCTCTCACACACACACACACACACACACAACCACAAACAAAAATAGTTCTCCGAAAATAGAAAACTTTGTCTCTCTGTCTCTCTCGTCTCTATCTCTCTGTACATATATGTACACATATGTATATATAGTCTCTCTTCTCTCTGTATCTCTGTGTACATATATGTGCATAGAGAACATATATATGTAAATATATGTGTATGTTCTGGGAAATATATACATACATACATACATACACATACATATACAGATACACACACACACACACACACACACACACACACACA
>NW_021604665.1:6597457-6639840 GCF_004785775.1 Grammomys surdaster | reverse complement strand
ATATATATATATATATATATATATATATGGAGAGAGAGAGAGAGATGGATATAGTTTGATCTGAAATAAAATCTCTCTGGAATACCCTCAATGCACCTTTAACAACTAGAAAAATTAACTTTCCTGTGAAATTGCTGGAATCGCCCTTTTGATACATGAAGAACATTTAATGTCTAATGCCATGGATATAAATTAAGCAAACTTACTCAAGTTGTGATTGTCCTTTTTCTGCCTCTCTTTAGCCAATGCTCTTGCTTCAGACTCTGTGGGGAAAATACACGCTGTGCACGTGAATGAAGTCATTAGAAACTGGAACTTTGAAGGACATAACAATATAAATTATAAAGCATCTCTTCTGAACATTTGAAACTTAAGTCGCTGGAGTCTAATGAAAATGTTACTTTTCAAATTATAACTTCTACAGACTTCTGCTTCTTCTAATGCTACATATGCCAAATCTCTGCAAAGATCAGTTTCTACAAAGCACAGGACAAGCCAGAGCACACCAAGTCCACGCGTTAGTACTAAAAAGAATAAAATAAATAAAAGCTATTTGATGTCATAACATTTTTAAGATTTACTTATTTTAATTTTATGTGCTGTGTGTCCATGCACCATGTGCATGCAATGCCCAAGGTGGCCAGAAGAGGGCATCAGATCCCTGAGACTTGAGTCACAGATGGCTGAGAGCCAACATGTGGGTATTCTTAAACATTGAACCCTCCCTCTCTCCAGCCCTTGATAGGATATTCTATTATTAAGAGTGAAACTTTATTTTCAGAATAAATAACTTTCCAGTATTTTATGCCTTTGTGATGATACAGGGACATGGAAACTGGCTGGTGGCCTTTAACTCATGAGAATCATTTTGTTGTTGTTGTTGTTGCTGTTATTTGTTTTGTTTTTCAGAATGTAGAGTCAGGATCTGTCAGAATGTACTAGAACAGGATCATGTCATGATTCTTAGGAGTCACTGTGCATGCACTACTTGTTTGTCTATGGAAACATAAGCTGGGAAGGTTCTAGATATATTGAGTGGCAATTCCATTTGAAAGTTGTATTATATTTTAGTGTCAAGAGATTTTTTTTAATGTAAGGAACAAATAAAAGCAATAAACAAATTGTACTGCTGATTAATTTTGAGACTTATTATACCAAGTTAGTTTTCTTTCTAAAAAAGATATATATGACATATATATATATATATATATATATCAATAACATATCTCATAAATGTAAATACCCATGTCACACTGCATTGAAATAGTCAAAGAGAGGCTGCACATGGAATGCAAATTAATAAATATAATTAATATTACATTATTTAATGATATTACAGCCTTCTTGGTCTATGTAAAGCCACATTGTGACGTTCATACCACATTAAAATCATCATGTGACCTATTTCCCAGAAAGTACCCTGTTATCACAAAACTCCTAACTACATATGTACATATGTATGTGTGTGCAGACAGATAGAATCAAAATTAGAATCTCCCAAATTCAGTTGGTCAATCCAAATCATTCTCTTTCACTGCTTTCTCACACTGAAGGATAAGAAGGTTTTACTGTCCATTGCTTCTTAATGATTTTTATGGTTTTGCTCTTGACAGTTTTTTGCTTATTAATAAATTACTTTTTAAACCCCAATTAATACTTTCTAGAAAAACTGTTTTTCCTATGTTGAAATTTTCTGAAATAGTTTTTGTAGTAATGTTTTTGGATAGGACAGCAATCTTTACAACAAATCCATACCCCATTTTCTCATCCCCGCCCCCAATTCTGCAAGAGGCAAGAACTAAATAATAAAAAGGATTTGGGGCAAGGATCATAAAATTCACCATGGTAGAATGCCGGTTCTAATACAGTTTCTGTCATGTTTTATTGGTCAAACGCCTTCCCTAAAGCATCAAACAAAGTGGCAAAATAGGTAATTTCACACTTGCCTCAAGAGCAAACATTCTGATGGCTCCATCTTATGATTTATTTCTCCTTCTATAATAAATCTCATGCACATGATACAGGAAAAAGAGGAGAAGGCATCGAAAGATGTAAGAAATAAATTCTTACTCCATCCCAAATGTGGACTCAAATGGAAAATTCAAAGCAGGATCCCCTAACTCAAGTCTCCAGGGGCTTGGCAAACAAGATATACAGCGGGTAGGGGAGAGGCGCTTTACAGGGGAGAGTACTGCCTATAACCCCCAACCCAGAGGGCATGGACAAAGGTTCTCCGCAAACACTGGAAACTGGCAATTTAACGTCTTAATACTGCATATTAAATTACTACACTGAGTCCCAGGAAACCACAGACACTGGAAGCACACCCACTAACTGCACAGGAAACATTGCTGCTACATTGGTAAGGTTGTCCAATGGGGAAGAGAGCACAGTATCATACCAAGAAGCATATGCACTGAGTACATACCTGTGAGCTCCCTTTTTATGTTGGGAAGGTTGGCTGGACAAGAGTTGCTGATGGTAAGGCCTGGGGGTGGCAGGCCCTGGTTGCTGTACAAGTCGATCAAGTTTCCAGAGACAGGTAACTAGACACAGACAAGAAAAGCAACGAGTTGTTGATCGACTGCAGAGTTTTTCCAATAAACTCATACCCTATTCCAGGCTTTATGGAAACAACACTCTTGACTATAAAGAACTGTTTCTGCAAAACAAGAAAGTCTGAGCATTCACAGAATTATATGATCTTTTTATACAGAGAGTAAAAAGAGTGGCCCTGCACTGACTTCTGTCTGGTGGGCGCATTCCAAACACGTAGGCAAGGCGTTACCTGCTGCCAAAAATGGCAGGTGTCCCATAGGTGCCAGCTCTTCCTGTGAACTAGAAGTCCACGTGTGGCTTCCATCAGAGGACGTTTCTCTTCCTCCATCCTTCACCTCACTCTACTTTTCTCTTTCTTTTATAAAGAAAAGCAAGGGCAAATGCTTCTCTTTTGTAAAGTGGTGTCTTTATGGCAAAAGAAAAAGCTGGCTTCCTTGAGATTGAAACTATTCAAAGAGCCACAAGAGGGCGCTCAAAGACTTTAATAAAAAATTTACGGTGCCAAACCAAGGACTAAAGAAATGCTTAGCCTTCCTAGCTTAACCACTTAGAGTGGTGCTGTCTCCTCGGTTCTCCTGGGAGGTTTTAAAGAAGCAAACTCATTTTCATTTTTTTTCTTGACAATGATGTCCCAGTTGGACATGGATTTCCTCGATGCTAGCTGGAGATGACAGTCAGTAGTTCCCCTTCTTATGCCCTGGAAATCTTTCTACACATTAGCTATGCATCCATCACTCCTTCCATCCTGGACCCTCAGCATTTCCAGATGATTTCAAATAATTCCTTGATACTCGCATCACAACACTTTGCAGATTAGCCTCTCCTTTATCTGATCATATGCTCTCTGTTATGTACTAGACAAGTCATTTCTGAAAGCATGTAAGAGGAATAAAAACATGGAGCGACCCAGAGGTATACAGCAAGGTGGTACTCAATATACAGGATGAGCTAGCTTTACTTGAAAGCCTTGGGACAAGAAGAGCTTAGGATTGTTTCTACTTCTTTATAATTTTACAATGATTATACATATATTTATCTTGGTGATAATACCTAGACATAAAAATGAAATTTATTTATGTTTCATTTACATCCTATACACACATGTGGCCAAAAGATAACTTTATATAATTTTTTTTAGTTCGCCAGCTATCTCATGCAATTGGGTATCAAATTCTACATAAGGCATCAGGTTGACAATAAAAATGTTTTGGATTTGAGGTTAACAAAATGGCAGATTGGGTAACACATTTGCCAAGACTGAAAACCTGAGTTCAATTCCTGGGGCCCCAGTATTGACTTCCAAATTGACATCTGATTTCCACATGAGTGCTGTAGCATACATTCGCCTAAACACACAAACACACACACACACACATACACGCACTACGTAGATAGGTAGCTAGATAAATGATAGACAGAGAGGGTTGTAGAACTTTTTAGTTTTTTATTTTAAGTTTTAGATCTGGGAGGTGGGAAACACTCAGATAGACTGCTTGCTGTTCAAGCAGGATGACCTGAGTTTGGATTCCCAACATTCATATAAAATCTGGGCACATATCTTTTATACCTCAGTGCTGAAGTGGTTGTTGGACAGAGAATCACTGAAGCTTACCAGCAGCCAGCCAGTCTAGCCTAGTCGGCAAGGTCGAGGTTTGTCAAGAGACTCAGTCTCAAAAATAATAGGTGGGAGACTTCTGGCGTTGGTCTCTGGCCTATGTATATGCATAAGCTAAAGCCCTGGCTAAAGAGATAGGGCTGGAGGGCATCGTCCATAGTGGATGCTACTCTCTGATAGGTGTGTTAGTAAGACTGTGGTAGCAGGTGGGGCAGGCAGGTGGGCAGGTCTTGAGGAAATGAGGACTTAATGAATCTGCATAAACATAATACCTACACCCACGGCCTGTACACAAGCCAATGAATATGCACTGTGCTAATTTAAAATGCCCTTGGGCCACATTTCAATGCCTTCCAGCTAAGTCTCAGATAAAAGGGGGCCTGATTATTAGCAGTCGTTGCTCTGAGAGGTTCTATTGAGAAGCAGGTCACCTTAGGGTCAACCTTGCTCTCTGTGTGTTTGGTTTTGTTCTTGTTCAACTTAAGGGGACATGAGAGGTATTAGCATGTTTGCATAGAGCACTGTGAAGGGCCAGAAAGATGAAACTTACAAAGGCTACTAGGAAATGAAGTCTAAATTCATTTCCCAGGTCCAAATCTCTAGTGTTGGGGGACTTATGCCTGAGCATTAATAAACCAAAAACGCAAATTAAAACTTGGAAACAGTGAAGGACAAGATTAATCCAGTGGCTCTAGAAATAGAAACTGTGTATGCCTTATGTCCTCATATGCAAACTGGATATGAATATGTACTTCTGTTAAGATGTTCATATATTGGAGACAAATGAGGACATGTGCAGGTACAACTAATTCAAACACAGGCACAGTGGCACATACCTTAAAGTCATCCAGACTTTAAGAAGCTAAGGCAGGAGGATCAGAAGTTCAAGGCCAGCAGGGGACTACATGAGATCCTATCTCAAAAATCCCAAATCAAACTGAAATAAGACAAAGGGTCTAGGTCATCAGAGAATGTACTTTGAAGATAGGGAAGGGAAGAGAGAGAAGAGAAGAAAGGGGGAGAGGGAGAAAGAGAAGAGAGGAGGAGAGAAGAAAATGGAGAATAGAGGAGAACAAAAGGAAAGGGGGAGGAAAGAAGAAAAGAACAAATTTTGTAGTTCTCTTTCTGGGTTAGAGAAATTCCCTTATACACACAGTCAAGTTATAACGGGGTCAGAATAACACCCCTGGACTAAGAGAGGAGGAGACACACGTTTACTTGGCTGATCTTTGCTGGTCTCTCTATGCAGAGCATTGATACCTCTGGACAAGATTTCACTTCCACACACAAGGGGTGGTGTGGACCCTGAGAGCCACAGTCTGGTCAGCTCAGGTAAAGACAAGGTGAGGGTGCTGCTGTCTTTATTCCAGCCATAGTCTGAACTGAGCGCACTGGTGCCTCTCACACCAAAATGAGTATTTTCCCAAGTAAGCGATCACTGTAAAATGTTATTGTTTTTCTCTGTGCAGGGGCCCTTCTCCATCTGAATATCAATTGCGCAGTTAACACAAGTAAATCGGACTTTTATTCTTTGTTTGGGAGAGTACAAGAGGGCCCTTGTGCCCTTGGAACAGTTACCTCTAGACCTCAGTTCTCTTAGGATAGCTTCCTTCCTACGATCTTTCCACTCTTTAAAAAGTAGTTAACTTGAAACAAAGCATTTCAAAGAATCAAATAAGCAGAGGGAAAAACGCCTAAATTAATAACAGTCAAGTTCAACTCGACTGTGGGGGGCGGGGGAGGAGACTAAAATGGAATGGGTTGCAGTTGGCCCGTTGTTCAACTTAGACAGCTGAACCCCAGGATGATCAAGCCCCAGTGGCGGTCCCTGCTTTGACAGGAGCCTATTAGGGCCAGGCTACTTCTTGTGGATGAAAATTTCAAGTTCTCCCATCAAGGCAACTGCAGTTGATACAACTCTTTACAGAGAAGGAAACTGAGGCAGAGAGGTCAAATGTCTCACTCAACAGTGTTGGGGGTATAGCTCAGTGTAGGACCACTTGTACAGATAGCATGCATGAGGTCTGGGGTTCTACACCCAGCATGGCAAAAACAAAATAAAACTAAAAAGCGCCTACAGTTAGAGTCCGCTTCTAACCTGTACATAACACTGTCTTTCTCTTAGCAGAATTATGTCAGGAGAAGAAGCCCTTGAGGTGACACTTTGCCTGATCCAACCTGTGACACGGAAGAGAAGTGAATATGGTCATATGGCCAGTGACTTCTGAGGGCAGCTCCAGGATACTACCTCCTGGCTAGGAATGAGTTCACCATTTGCTGTGGAAGATTGCTCTGTGCAAATCCTCTTGAAATGGCCACGCTGCTACTCCACTGTCCAGTTCCACTAACAGGGTAGCATGGTTCTCCCTTCCAGGTGAGCTCAAGAATAGAAAGCTTCCTTTTACAGCTCCTTTATCTTGCCCAAGATGCAATTACTTTTGACCTCAGAATTGAATCTAGGGCTTCATACATTCTAGGCAAAAGCTCTACCACTGAGCTATGACCCCGGTCCCCCGGATAGATGTAGATAGAGGCTGTCAACCTTGGGAAAAGTCTCTCAGAGCTGATCAGCTAATGCAGGAACTAGACTTTAGTGTCAGTGTAGACGGAGAAGCCACTGTGTGTATTCTATTCTATAGAAGCGGGTAGAAGCGGGTGGAGTCATGTCAATTGTCTTTTGAAGGACTGGCACGCACAGTTCAGCTGGAAGCAAGCTGAGACCCATGGTGCTAATGTGCGAATCACTGAGACAGGCACCATGGTTCTTAAGCAAAGTTCTTCTAACAGAGAGTTTGGCACATTGTTGAGCCTTAATGAATATCAGCTGAATAAGCCCACACTATTAAAAGTGTTTGATCCTGCAATGAACAAATCACAAGGGATAATTTAGACGGTAAGGTGGAATGCAGCTTCTATTTTCAAAGCTACATGCTATTTACTCTTTGTTAGGTAAGAAGATACATGAGTGAGAAATAAGTAGTAGCTCTTTTTCTTTTCAGATGTGGAAACAGGACTTTATGATGGCGTGCAAGCTCACAGAGTAAGAACACACTTTGGATGTGAACCCAGGAATGATTCTAATCCCAAGACCTAACCACTATGTCTCACTGCTTCCTTCCAGAGCTGGTATACAGCCTTCATTTGAGATGTCCAAGAAACATGGTATCTGATATTCTGTATGAATTTCAACAATATGCAATATTGGTTTGGGTCTAGTGACTTCAAAGTGCCCCATCATTGCAAAAATTATTTTAAAATCAATGATAATATGAAATATATCATTTCACAGTACTTTTGAGTATACCCAGGTATGCATTTGGCAAAAAAGGACCACCTACTTCCTCAGCAAAATCCCTTTGAGATGACCATGTCGTTGCTAGCTCATATACCTCAAATACACCCGTGTCTTTGGGTCTATTTTTATATTCCCTAGTGGAAGTTTCCTGAAGTGTCTTATTCATGTTTATCTCAGAATTGCGGCTACTGACAAAGTAGAAGCGCATGAAAGCTGAGGGCTCCGTGGGAGCCAAGGCTCACAGGGAGAGTTTGGCTCAGGCATCTTGATCAGACCTGCAGACCACATGGTTCTTAAAAAAAAAAAATCACAGTTCGAGGCTGGAGAAGAGATGGTAGGGTGGATAAAACTCTGGCAAGTAAGCATGAATATCAGAGTCCTCAACACCCACATAAAAAGCCATGTGTGAATAGCAGTCTCTGCCTGAGATCCCAGGATTCAGGAGGCTGAGAGAGAAGATCCCCAAGGCAAGCTGGCTAGCCAATCCAACCGAATCAGTGAGCTTTAGGCTTAGTGAGAACCCTTGCCTCAGCAAATGAAGTTGTGAGAAACTAAGGGAGCCTCTGATCTCCATGTGTTCACACAGCCACTTGTGAGTATACCAGGACACGTGGACACACAGATACACAGTCATGCGCACTACACAAAAGTAACTACAAACCGACTTTAGCTGACTTGGAAAGAGACGCTAGTTCTTTAAGGCACAGTCTTGAGATTTCTGGAGACACTTTACTTCACAGAAATTCAGAAACAGCTTAAACATAATCAAAAAGAAATTGCTACATTAAAAAAAAAATAAAACCTGAGTTAACTGAATTTTGTGTTGGTAAGTGAATAGGGGCTGCTTTGTCCCTGGCTGCAGGCATTTACTACGAGAAGGTAATATTTTTCTTTTTTTGAAACAGTGTTTACTCTGTTCAAAAAACTTTTCACACAACTCAAAGGTTAACATTTTTGAGCATAGTCTCTGTTACATATATTCATATACTCTTTGAAATGGCACTTTTCTCTTTGAAGATGAGACTTCATATTCCCTCAGTTACTACCCTTTGCTTCTCCTTAATACAGGTTAGTCTCTTGGACAGTAGTTATTGAAGAAGACGATAACTTACAGCTTATCTCAGGAAAAGCTGACCAGACCGGGGTCTGCTGTCACAGTCTCCCACAGACTGCCTGACCCAGTGACATCTCAGCCAGCAATGGTGCCATCCCAACTCAGGCAGTGACTGAAAGCGACTTTGAATGGGACTTTAAAAAGTCTTTGGTAAGAGAGGAATTTAAATACATATATAAGGCTTGAAATAGAATAAATAATAAGGGCAAAACTACAAGCTACAGGGGGGAGGTGGCCTATAAGAGCATTGTAAGCAGCTAGAAATTCATGAGGACAGGTTGATAAACTCCAACTGGGGTATGCTGTTCTTCTGGGGGATGGGAATCTCAAAGTCCCCCTGCAGCCTGTGACTATAGGACCCCACCTACAAATCATATTCATGTTTTTAGGTCAAATAGGTGTGAGCATCACAATTCACAGTGATTCACTTGGGCTCAAGAGATGGATTATTTTATCAAAAGGGATACTTTTTATCAAAAGGGAAAATGTTTAACAAAATTAAATTTTTTTTTATCAAACGTTGTATTATTTTATCAAAAGTGACTTGGGGAGGTAGCCCACTGTTTTAGTGCTTGCTACTGCAGGCATAAAGCCTGAGTGAGTTCAATCCCCAGCCCCAGTCCCACACCCACAATAAAAGCCCAACCCTGTTGGTACAAATTAGTGATCCTGGCACTGAGGGAGAAGCATCAGGCAGATCCTAAGGGCTGCAGGCCAAAGAACCTCTCTGGACAGTGGCTACCCTGCTAAGTACCCCTGTCCCCCAGGATGACAATGGACAATACATTATCCGAAGTAAATTTCTAAGGCAGACAGCATCTGAGAAATGGCATCCGTCCAAGGTGGACATCTGCTTTCCACAAACATGGGCACACTTTTGCATATACACCTATATACATCTATACCTGTACAAATACACACACACACACACACACACACACACACACACGGAGGGGAGAGAGGGAGAGAGAGAAAGAGCAGAGCACCTGGGGATATGATCAGTGGCAGAGCATTGGCAGTGCATGTGTGAGACCCTAGTACTGAAGCAGGAAAATACAAAGCAAACAAAAATCAAGGTAAGGCTGCACTCCTGCACGAAGAGCTGAATTACAGTGCTCCTGATAAACTCAAGCCAGCTTAATGTCAAAATTACTTACTTAACTTCTTTCCCATTTGATTACTAATAAATTTCTCCAAGAATCCTTGTGAATAAACTGAGTTCTGGCGGGAGGCGGGGGAGGAGGAGGGACATGAACGGAACGGGGACGACACAGGCAGAAGAAAATGAACAAAGAGTGACCTCAAGATTTTCTCAAAATAAAAAGGCCATCGGTACCGTATTTGCCATTTGCAAGGCCGGATCCATCAAGCCCAAAATTTCTTCATTATAACTTGACTCCAGGCTGATGATGTCATCAATTACATCATCCATCTGTAGATAAAAAGAGCCACAATGAGAAACAGGTATAAGGCCACCCCCAAAAGGACTTTCGTGGTCCCTACTTACCTAAAGCAACAGAGTCTAAGAAGCAATTTTTCTCTCCCCAAGTAAAATCAAGATATTACTGAAACCCACTAAGGTGAGTGGGTGATGGAAACTTCACCTAACAGCTAGCATTCAGCCATTAGTAGGCATCAAGAGCTCAGCTCGGGCGTTTCCTTCCGGGACATTAGCGCCCTGCGGGTGGGGAGGGGCAGGGTACTAGGAGGGTAGCCTTTGTTCAGGTACAATGCTGAGAAGTAGCTTCAAGCCACACCAGGAGTAGTGCTGCCCTGTGATTCTATTGAACACTTTACACTGCAAAGATGAGGCAGAAACCACATTACACAAAAGGTAACACTTCCCTTTTCCTTTCCTACAGCCTTCTAGAAGAAGAAAATATAGCCGGTTCTTGGCCCTTGCATTCCACCAGGGCCCCCTGACCGCTGGCTGGATTGTAGTCACTTGTACGGAAAACACCTCTTTGTACAGCTGCCAGTGAGCCTGGTGCTCCCAGAGGAACACACCAGGACGAGGTTATCATTACGGTTGTAGAGCTGACATTCCCACTAGATCAATTTTATTGCTGAAGTACCAAAACACCAGTTAGCATCATAAACAACGGTGATTACACGCACATTGCAGCAGTGGTGGAGTCTGTGGAAACATTTCCTTGTAAACACCGTGTGCTCCATGGCGTGTCTGCGACTGGGTCTGAAGTGTGCTGTATGGATATACGGTGAACTCTAAGAACGCTCAGAGTACCCCTGAGTTCATGTGTACCTCCCTTTAAAGAGGTGAGGCTCCAGCAATATGAGGATTGGGTTCAAATCTAGTTTCACCTTCTTCCTGGATAAAGGGCAAAGCCTCCAGTCTTCGGAATTCTTAGTATGCCTATCTATGGGATGGGGACAATAATGTATATTGTCTCACTGGGGAAGGATGAGATCTCAGGAGAAACCTTCCAAATTGCTCAGAAAATTGGAATGTAGTAAGCATCTAATCTAAAGAATGAGTCGTAGCAGGTGATTTCTCTGAAGAGTAACTGGTGGTCAGATCTGAACAGAGCTAGTATACTTCATGTTAGTTTCTGTTCCTAGGTGTACCAGCTTTATTTATTTGCAATAGATGGCTTCTTGACTGAGCTTACAAATTTTAATTTTCGTTTTAGGAGAGCAAAATTAGTGTCCTTAATGTATCATTAAAATAGTATATATATTAGCATTATATTTAAAGGCAAAGAAAACACTTTGTTGTTTATATTATATTGTCTCTTGTACATCTGAATAAGCACATAAATACACAAATGAATGGTGCCATTTATTCAGTAAATAGAATTTCAATAACGATCTTCAGATACTCGGGGAAGTGCTCATGCGCTATCACTAACTTTCTGAAGCCTTATAATGTAAAGAGCAGGAGGTTCCGTTTCTAAAGCAATGCAGAGATTGGCACAGCTTGGTTTCAAAAATATGTCTTAGAAGGCTTATACAATGCTGACATTAGGCTTATACAATGCTGACATTAGGCTGTAAGGCTTATACAATGCTATACAGCATGAGCTAGTGATTTGTGCAAATTAACTAAACCATGGAGCATTTTAAATGACAATCTCTATATATTTCCCTCTCCGTACGACTGTGGGAAACTTAAGGGACACGCACATTTAATCTTAGTTGTCACCTAGTCATTCATGAGTTACTATGAAGAAAATGGGTCTGTTCATAAATCTTTCTATCAAAAAAAAAGGAAAAAGTCAATGGGAGGGAAAAAGGAGCTGAAGTCATCAGGGGCTGTGCTCATTCACAAATATAGATTTTCACACATTATCAAGTGTTACATCCTCGGCCTGCCGGGTCATTCAGTACCTGCATGCACGACGCTCGAGAGTGCGTGTTCATACCTGGGCACTCACTCTCTGCCCTGCTCTGCTCCTCAAACTTATAAAATGCCTGCAGAAACAGAAGCAGAGACAGTCCATGACTTGGATTTGCAAACATCTTTCAACAGCACATTCCCAGGATGTTAGTGCCATAGCGGTGTGGTGGAAGGAGCTCTCAGACAGCTAGATGCTAACCAACGAACACAAGAATGGTGTTCACTTGGGTGAAGGCGTACAACAGGCATGGGTGGATAAGAAGTGTTCAGCCTGAGCAGAGGGGAAAAGACTTTAGTCCCTCTGGTGTCGAAATAAACCAAAAGTTGTGTGACAGTCACTTGTGAACTCACATTAACACTTCCGAACATAATAGGACCCTACTAAAATGAGACTTGTGTTCTCATAATTTGGAAATAACAGGCACCGAATCATAGCAGTGCCCCACCCCCAATTTTAAAGCTCCAAATTTTGATATAAAAATTAGCTTGAGGTTTGGAGTCTTGTGTCTAATCCAGCCTCTATAAAAGCAGACTCACCAGGCAGCCATTCACTATGAGGCCGACTGGATGCTGTAACAAGCCTTGATCTTCCTTTAAAAGCCTCATGCGCCACACCATTCAAATCCACCCATACATGGTCCATGTTTTTTCTTTCTCCAACTACGTGAAACATAAAAATAATATCCCAGACATTCACAGCAAGCAGAGCCTCTAAGCCTTCTGCCGCGCACCTTTTCTATTTTTGCCTTTCCCTTTCCACCTTCCCCTTCTCCTGTCTGCATGTTCACTGCTTCGCAAATTGCAAGGCATAGAAGGGAAGAGAACACTCATCTAAGGAAGGAGATGGGAGCTACGGAAGCATCCTCACCTCCACATGCTGCTTAAAGCAAGTCAGGTCTCCTGTTGTGCGCAATAAACCCAGTAACCTAGTGCTCGTGACCGGAGGCTGAAATGTAAATGGTCACACCAGCAGATCTAGGTCAGAGGCCGGTGACTATGACCGGGTGGACAAAAGACAGTCCATTACTAAGGGCGAGAGGAATATCCCACAGACAGTTAATGGAGTGTAAGAAACAGAGGAGAAGAGGAGACGTGAATTACCTCTTTTTCACAGTTGGAGTTAAGAGTGAGCATAGCCATGGGGCTGTTGGGTGCGCTGCTCCCCGGCACTGGTGGCATGGCATGGTCGCCAGGCTGGTTTGGACATGGCGAGCTCAGGACTTGGCTGGCATGTTTATTTGCTAAAGTGGTAGAAAGGTACTGCTTTACCTGGTGCCTCTGGGCTTGCTGTATGTGGTACTTGGTGGGGTTTTCCAGGTGGGTCTGCACCTGAGCATGGCCGTGGAGGGAAGAGAAGATAGCAGTGTTATTCTGGGGTTTCAAGCAGCTCGAACATACATCGTGAGACTGACCAGAACAGACTATCAATCCCCTGTAATGTACCGGCCGGCCATTGTGCTTCAAAAAAACCAACCAAAGACACACACACAAAAACCTGATAATACCAAAGCTGAGAATCTAAATCGCAGGGTTTAGAGCGCTTAGGATCCAGGATACTAACTGTCCTGTTTGACTTCCCTGATAATTAGTTATACATTTCATTCTATCCTGGTGCCGTTCCTCTCATGCCTAGTTATTAAAATTTGCAGGTACCTATGAGGCAAAAATCTCCCCAACAGAAAATCAAAACAACAAACTTGAAAATGCACAATTCTGTGCATTTCTCATTTTCGTTGGCAAATAGAATAGCTTTCTGTTAAAACATTATGTGCGTGCACAAAAACATATAATCATGCACACATCTCCTACCCCCAACACCACACACACACTCAGAATCACACATACAGATAAACACACACACAAACACATACAAAATCTCTAAGAACTGACTATAAAATTGTTATAGAAATAATCAGAAATATTGCCATGTTTAAATCAAGGAATTATTGGTTACTTCCTTTCACATACAAAAATAGTATTCAGGATTTTAATCATGAATGAGCTTTATGGAGAAATCAATTCTACACAAAGCAGTTACATTCAAGTGAGTATCAATTGTATGTAAGAGTTTTTAAAGGCATACTTATTTACAAACCAGCATGGTATTTGCTGTCCTTTTCCATAAACACTAACAGGGACTTAGAAATGCTTTTTTTCTTAAATAAACAAAATCAATGGCATTTGATTTAAAGTTACTTTTCACTGAGAAACACAATTTTATCTTATCCACTTGAAATAAGAGCTGGTGGGGAGAAAACAGTTACCTACTAGGGAAATAAATCTTACTGCTATTTACTATGTCTAAAACTATAGTAAACTACCTCTTAGGGCATCAGAAAATAAATAGCATTAGAGAAACAGATCTGTCCTTATTTTGAATCAGGTCCTTAGTGTAATAGCATTAAAGCGACCAATCAGCCCGTGTGTACCCTTGCAGTCAGGGTCCAGGTGTGGATAGGAAGGAACGCTCACCTGGTAGTGACTGTATTCTAGCATTTCCAGCATAGCAAAGTTTCAGGCAGCCCCAAGCCCAGGAGACACCGCAGACCACTTATTCCTCCTCCCTTTACTTTCTGTACTTCCAATTCGAAGGGTGACCGGCATAAAGAAGGCACCATAAACAAGGCATCCCGAGGCACCGCTGGAGACGTTATCACAGCAGCACAGCTTATAATAACCTAAGCTAATTAGTTATGCATGTAAAAAAAAAAGCTGTCCTCACAAGGGACTTTTTTTTTTTTAATTCCTACTAGCTTGGTCTTAAATATTGATATCAGTTCCCCTGCTGGCTTGACGTCATGCTTTTTTTCATAGATATAAAAGAACCTTTTTAAAGGATGAGCTATCAAAGTCAAGCTCACTGTCAGATCAAGGCCAAGGCCCCATTCATCTTTCGTTCCAGTAGTATTAATGGACAATGGTGTTTCTCTTTCAGCAATAGGTTAAGAGCTGGATGCCCCCTTCAGAGGAGACACTGCCTAAAAGCTACTGTCACACATGAGACTTCCCTAACGGCCAAATAACAATGCCATGTGTGACTGCAAAGAGATAGACTTTTAGTGTGGAAGACACCCTCCAGCTTTACCAGCTTCATCCTGCACCAGAGTCTCAATGGACAGCTTACTCAGAAGTAAGTAGATGCAGAACCTGCCTCTTGACCTCAAGTCTGCAAACGGGGAAGCTAACACACACACACACACACACACACACGCACGCACGCACACACACACACACACACACACACACACACACACACACGGGAAGAGACAAGAGACAGAGAGAGACACAGAGACCTGGGTTCATACTCACATAGAAAATAAAAAAGAAAAACTTTCTCAGCTAATCCTCAAATTAGGAACCATGCAAATTCTTACTGGAAACTGATAGAATCCAGGGATCCACGGCTGATGCATGTGTATCCCTTTCCATCTGTCCACCCCACTGTTTACAGTCATTACATGCTGAACATGTATATCATAGTCCATTCGCCATAAGCAGTCAGAATATAGATACAATTTCTAGCTTTCTAAAACAATTTGCTGCCCAGAGTGGAGCAAAGGTAGAAAGGAGACAAGTCTATATTTAGAAATTAGGATACATGCTGCTTACTGTTGAAATGGGATAATACTATTTTAAGCATAAATATTTGCAACTCATTAATTTTGTCAAAATCCTGTGGCTACTGAAGTACTTTCGGCTGACCACCTCAAACCTGTCTGGCCTGACAGGCACAAGGAGGTTCGCAGGCATTTTCAGTTTTCTGAAAGGGTCCAGACGCGATAATGATGGGGACAATAGACAGGACCAAAATAAACATGAAATGAGGGCAGAGACCGGAATGTGCTTATTTCACTACTCCCCTTAAAAAGAGACACGGCTGCATGTTTAAAAATAAACACTAATTCACTGGCATAGCCCCTCCCCCTTTTTAATGAATTAGAATGCCATGTTTTAGTAAGGAAGGGACTCACTCTCTCCCCAGCTCTGACAAGGAGGTCTTTACTACACTCAGGTTTGGAAGTAGAGGGAAATTTTCTTTGCAACATTTCTACCAGTTCTCTTGGGTTTTCAAATAAGCTAAGCCGGCAGGGCTGGGGAGATGGCTCAGCTGAGTAAAGCGTCTGCATCACAAGCATGGGACCTGTGTTCAATCTCCAGCAGACACACTTCAAAAAGCAGGCCACCACTCGTAATCCCAACAGCACTGCGGTCCTGGAGGCAGACGGATCTTCACTCACTGGCCAGCCGCACCATCCATATCAGCGACTGCCTGCTTCGGTGAGAGTAGCTGTCTCAAAAACAGTGACTAGTGACTGAGGAAGACCCTGAGGTTGGCCTCTGGCCTTATGCACATACAGGAGGGGCAGAAGGAGAACAAGAGGGAGAGAGAGCCTGAAAGAGCATTAATAGGTATTCCCAATCAGACACCATGCACAGGTAACATGTCTGAGGGGCACAGCCGTGGATGAGGTAACGAGAAGGGAGGCTGAGGACACTGGAAAGTGCTCATTTCCCCTAAAAGGAGCATCAAATCCAGCCTGCAGCTGACTCACTGTACGGCTTAATCGCCCAGATTTTCAAAGGTAGCCTACATGTGCAATTTTTAAATGAAATCTTTTCACTAAAAAAATAAAAAAAAATCCAATGTTCTATTTTTCATGTAGCATAAGACAAAGCAGACAAACTGGGAGTGGAACCAGGAAGCAAACCACCAGGGTGTGTTTTCTGTCTCAGTGTCTGTGGGCATGATCTTACTGACACTCCTGAAGGATGGGCTAGGTTGAGAGGGATTGCTCTTCTGGGAAGACAGTGCTCAAAGTTCACTGTTTCCTGGATGATCCCCAAGAACTGGGTGTCTCTGATCATGCAGTCAGAGAAGGAGCTAAGGACTCGGCATTCATGTTCACATTCAGACAGTACAAACGACTAAGTCACTACTTCTCCAGGCCTTGAGTTCTCAAGTACCAATGTGGATGATAAGAGAGTGATACAGACTGTTTTCCATGTCAGACGAGGCTCATCAAATATCAGGAAGAGCAGTCCACAACGTTTTGTAATAGGAGCCTGTTATGTTCTTCCAACTTGCTGTTCAGGTGAATTCTATCAATATTCACCAGCTTAGCATGAAAACAGGAAGCTTTTGAAAAGAGAAGGTTACATGCTAGCATAGCAATGATGACTTTCTCGTGTGTGTGTGTGTGTGTGTGTGTGTGTGTGTGTGTGTGTTTGCTTCTTAGTATTAGTATAGAGTTACTTTTTGGCTTGGAAACATTTTGAGGGTCTTGAGTCTTCTCAATCACTGATGTAGAACATGCCCTGTCATGGCTGGGTTGCATGCCACTGTGAACAGGTCTATCCCTGAATGAGCTGCTCTTCTCATTCTGAAGATGCTTATGGGGCTCTAAAGTAAAAGCCTGAATAAATAAAATGTTGTGCAAAAATTCAGTGCGTCTGAGCATCTGCAGTTCGAATCACAAGACAAGACTACAATATTCTACACACTTAACACACAACATTATTTATTGATATCGCTTACATTTCACACTAGCTATCTGCATGAAAGTCCATAGAGGCTCACATGCCTTTGTCCTGGTTCCTCTCCTATGCTCTTGCCTTTTTCATTAAGATCATGGGCTGATTGCAGTGCTGGAATGGATGTCTCCCTGACTACCACAGGGTAGCTCTGACACTCCCTGGTGACACTGACAACCTATTTCCCTCTGTGGCCCATCACCAGTCAATGTAAGATGATGGCCACAGATACCACCATGCTAAGTGACGCATAGACTCACTGCCTCAAACACAGCTCATTTGACAAACCCTGATATGAAGAGGAGTGGGAGCTGGATGAAAACCAAAAGAGTACTTGAACAAAGAAAGACTACAGAGGACCAAGTTTACCGAGCCCAGAGCCTTTCTCTGTCATAGGGGTTTGCCCCCATACCTTCTCACTGAAGATGGGTTTTGTATTTTTAAATAATGAGAAAACAAAAGAAGAATGATAGTGTTTCATGACAGCTGATGCTAGTATGAAATTCAAATAAAGTTTCCCCACAACACACTCCGGCAGTTAATCTGCATATTGTCCATAGTTTGTTTCTTGCCACCTCTGCAGAGCTGAGTATTAAGCAAGATACAAGGGAAGAGTAGACATGAGGAGTTCACGTGGTGTCAATATCTGAAATATTTATACTTGGTCCCTTTATAGAAGGTACCAGAATAAATATTTCCTATTAAATAGGCATTTTAGCAAGATTTTAAGGAAGGAAAAGAAGGATCTTTGTAAAGAAAAATGATATAAACAAATATATGTATATGTGTGTGTGCAAGATACACATCTGTATAAATGTTTCGATAAATTTTAGGAAGTTAAATCAGCCGCTGTTCACTGATGTCATGTTACATTCTTCTACTGCCTTCTAAATGGCAATTTATAAAGAAATCAATATGCAATAGTAATCTCTGAAAAATGGTAAGGAAGCTAGCTAGCTAGCATTCTTACATTACTCAAGTTGGTGTGTGTGTGTGTGTGTACGTGTGTGCATGTGTGCATGTGTATTCAGTTTGTTAATGTGTTCCAAATATTGTCTTCACTGGATAAGTGCCCATGTACAAATACAGGGGACACTTAATTACCTCTGTAAACGATCAGAAACTCAGACACTTGCCAAGGTTACAAGCTGGGACCTGGTCTCACTATCCTGCCAGAGTGACATACTAGAGAGACACATTACAATGATTTCTATTTTAATCTTGAGTTGAATAAAGAAGGAAGGATTGACTGCTTTCAATCCAGCACTGTGAGCACAAGCCTTCGTCATGTGTTTAAACAAACATATGGATTTATATACAGATTCATTGGTCTGGAGAGTTACACGTGGCCTCCTTTTTTATTATTCTCTAGGCTTCTGGAATCAGAGCAATGTGGTGTAAGTATATACACAAAGAATGAAGAACGTTTTGTTCCTAAAAACATAATGTTATACTAAATAATCTAGACCAGCTCTATGAAAAATTCCTAGTAAGCTTGCTTTCCTTAGATAATAAACTATTTTAAAAATGTGCCTGTTTATGAAGTAAGAAGGATACATACTTTGGTTTTTAGATATTTAGAGACCTCACAAAAATGTATTTTTGGGACTGGAGAGATAGTTCAGTGGTTAAGAGTACTAGCTGCTCTCCCAGAGGACCTGGGTTCAATTCCTAGCACCCACAACTCTCTGTACCTCCAGTCCCAGGGGATTCAATGCCCTCTTCTGGCCTTCCCAAGCACTTGCATGTACAAGATGCACAGACACACATCGGCAAAACTTTACTCATAAATATGAACTGAAAATAATGGTTAAATTTTTTACAGTATTATGATATTAATATTTTACTATATCCGTTGCTTCACTTGTTACGTACGAACTTATTATTAAATACTGAAAGATTTTAAAACTTAGAAAACAGAACTTGTATGCATTCATTTACAAATGTCTGTCATGTGCCCAACAGTATATTTTATAATCAATCTTAGAGTGGGTCAATTCAAACCACATCTCAAAATGAAGCCACTTGAATAGTGCTATAAAATACCCTTCAAAGTTTCTATGTATACTTCTGTAACCAATTGAAACAGATTAGAATGGCTGTGAAGTAAAGGGGATGTGGAAAGAGAAAGAAGCCTCTCACTCTGGGATCTGGTGTGTGTTTCACTCCAGCTGAAGTAAGAAGTCGAGCACTGGAAGGCTACATATCCATGAGTACGTGGCACCATAAATTGGACTTAATGAGTTTAATAAGAAAATAAAAACGGGCACGAAGTTAGGCAGTAGGGAAGGAGGGCGGTGTCCCTGAGCCGAGTTGGGGATATGAACAAAATACATTGTGTAAAATTCTTAAGAACTAAGAAAATAAAGAGAGGGAGAAAGAGCTTTCAGTAGGACTGAGAACATCCAAGCTGCTGAGAAGACTGCCTGCAGAGACAACGCTCCTAGTCTGAGAGATCTCTCCACCAAGAGAGAACAGCTAAGAGCCATGCCTGAGGAAAAAGTGATACGTGACTTTTGAGTTTGTCTGTTATCAGCGCCACTCTCTCATCCCTAAAGCTGACGTTTACAGTCTCCTCATGGAAGGAGAGGTACTTTAAGAGAAACACGTAACACAGCTCATGTCTTAAACTTCATTTAAAAAGTTTGCATACTCATTGAATCTGGTTGAAAATTATACCCTTTGAACAATGTAATTTCAAAAGCTAAAAAAAATATAAATAACTATTAAGGTACATGAGAACCCCACATATGTGCATTTAAACTTACAGTATACGCTACTTCTTTGTAAACCCCAACTTTGTTTCATAGCAACTCATTCTGAAATTCACTTTGGGGGGGAGAAAGCAAAGATCCTGGGCTCCCCTAAAGAGAAGCCCTCCAGAGGAACTCCTCAGCACCAACAGGCTGAGTCTTTTGCGGCTGTTAACATAAAGACAACTTCCAAATGAATACCCAAACAACTAAAGAGATCTGATCTTGATACTTTTAGCACCTTGGTTTAGGTTGTTGTCATCAAGAGATACTCATTTGTCCCCCTGTCATTCCTGGATTACTAAATACGCACATGCACTAAAGTGCACATGCATAAACTGTTGAGAGATACTGTTAAATGCAGAGTATGCATCCATAGGTGTGGGGCAGAATATGTCTAAACATCTATATTAGTAACAATACACCAGATTGTATTGTTCCAACAGATACACATACAGTTCATGCGAGGAAAACAATATATCCTGATCGTAAGACTTCAAGGTTTTCATCTGAACTCCTGCTTCTGTCAGAAAGTTGTATATTTTCTATTCATTTAACAAATAACTTGCTTTGGCCCCAGCTGAGGAGCAGGAAATTGAACCTTCAGACGTTGTTTAAGAAAGGGACCCAGAGAGACTGTGGTGTTTAAACGCAGGTCTGAAGTTGGTAAGGACTGGCATATCAGCAGGAAAAGCCACCCAGGCAAGGACAGAATCCTCAGGTGTAAACATGCTTCACAAGATGCAGCCACAGCAAGAAGACTCTGTCTGCATTCTTTATGTGGTCTTTACTTGACCACAATCAGTGCATCTGTCTTCTCTCTTCCATCATGACTTCTGAACCTGTGTTGTTAGTTCCTCCTTCTTCACCCATGAAGGCTCAAGCTTGAATTCAACCTACACTCACAGCTCTGGTGATGCAAGCCAGTCTCGTGAATATGAAGCACCTATCATAGACCTCTCTCATCTCTACCTGTGTAGACAGCTGTATAGACAGCAAACAGCTCACAATTAGCATGCCTTCCTAGTCAGCTCATGTTTTTCAATAGTGGGAAAGTTGCTGCTGCTGTTGCTGCTGCTGCTGTGTACTTGTATACTAGGGCTGAACCTAGGCCCTTACTCATGCTAGAACAACATCACTAAGTAATACCAGAGCCAGCCTTGACCTTGGAATCCTCCTGCCTCAGCTTCCTGAGCAGTAGTTGGAGTTATAGACAGGCATATGCCATTAAGTTTTTATGGACATCGCTGTTTTTTACAGGTCAGAAGTCTTCATATTCCAAACAGCTTGATGACCTTTGGCTCCTTCCTTCCCCATGTATCAACTATACAGCCCATCAACAGTTACTGACTATCTGAGAATATACTCAGAATTTAACCACGTTTTACCATCTGGTGGGACTACCACCTCCATTTGTCATCCAGATGACTAAAAGCATCTCTTGGCTGGTCTACTTGCCTCTGGCTTTGACCTTGTACAGTACATATTCGATGCACAGCAAATTACCAATCTCATCTGATAAACCAAATGGGTGGAACTTTCAAACAGAAAGGAAGATAAACTGACACTAAAGCCCAGTATTACACGTGAAATGTCCCCACAGACTCACAGATTTGAAAACTCAGTCCCCAGATGAGGATACCATCTTGGGAGGTTGTGGAACGAGGGGCAGGGCAGCTGAAGGAAATGGATCACTGCAGCCTGGGCCTTGATGGTTAGAGTCCAGCCTCACTCCTTACTGTAACAGCAGACTCCTTCGTAGGCCATGATGTAACAAGCCTGTTCTGCATAGAGCTATTGGGGCTGCCATGTGTTCTTCTCCCTGAAGAACTCTTCAAATCAAACTCTTTCCTCATAAGTTGATTCAGGTTTTGTCACAAAGATGATGTAACTAACACACATATGTTTGTCTACCTAGTCACTACCATATTCAAAAAACAGTGATTTTAAGTTTAAGACTCCCATTAGAGTAAAGGCACTCTCTCTCTCTCTCTCACTCTCTCTCTCTCTCTTTCTCCCTCTCTCTCTCACACACAGTACTATATACATGAACTATAGTATGTAGCCACCCTATTAAGTACCATCTACTCATTAATGTAACATCTATCACTATTTGTGACAGAGTTAAATAATGTAGCTAGTGCCCCATAGAAGCTATCATACTTATCACAGTGTCCTTTGGAAAATTGCTTGCTAATGATTGCTGTTTCTGATAACAAAACAGTTGCTCATAGATATCTAACAAGAGACATGGGTTAGATTAATACTGAGGCAGTGCCTAGCTGAGGCATAAACTTGGATACTACTGTAATGGGATCAGACTCTTCACTGTGGAGGCTCATCTGTATATTGTTAGGCCTTTTGCATCATCTCTGGCCTCGCCCTGTTACATGCCAGGAGACTTATACCCTAACTCCAAACCAGCTAGAATAATCAGTGATATCTCTAGGAATTGCCAGAAGCCTCCCAGGGAAGGAATACAGCTGTTCCCATGAAGAACTAGGGCACAGAGGTAGGCACTACATAGGTCATTGAGGTCCATATTGTATAGACCTGTGGAAGAAGCGTGTGGGAGGTCTTAACCTAAGCAAGAACATAACATCAATTTCAACATGTTTCTACATATGCATGGGCAAAATAAAAATCCATTGGTAAATCACTAAGAAAGCTTTAAAATATCCATCTCTGGGTGTTCCAATTATAAATAATTAATGTTTTATTTATATTTATTATTTTCTATAATATATAAAGCACTAATTTTGCTATTAAAAAACCCTACAAATCCAACAAAAATAAAAGCCTATAGATCAAATAAATAAAAAGCATATTCAGGCAAAATTCTTTTCTTTTGAAACTTTTACAAATGATATAAACCAAGCCAGGAAACTGTTGTTCAGCAATAAAAACTGCCTTGTTTCCTTTTTTTCTTGAAATATTTGATCAGATTAAATAGACTCTGCTATTTATGAAATTTCTAGTCTCACATTCAAGCACAGTTTACGTTTTTCTAATACTTGACACATTTTTCTGGTTTTGAAAAGGGCTGTGATTACGTGGTTCAATGGTGCCCTTATAATGGCCCATTGTGAGGGCCAGTGAGCCTCCCCCTCCTCATGGGAGTAGCTGGGGCAGCATCCCACGTGCCCCAACTTCTCTGTGTGCTCCAGTTTAGCACAGCCTCAGCACGGCAGACGTCTTTTTGTCTTAATATTTCCTCTCAAACGAGGCCATTGTTCACAGTTTATCGGGTATTAAGACTGATTATAACCAGGCAGCCGAGCTCTGCCACATAAGAACTGGAACTCTTAAAAAACTGGCAGTGGGCAAGTTTGTCACAGAGGAAAACATTGCCTTGGGCCTAAGTAAAAGGTCAGTCAGCAAGCCCCCATCAGACATGAGAGCTGAATGCTACTGGTTTGAAGGTCAAGTCCACATGAGCTAAAAATTGGCAAAGAGGAGCCACATCGTAATAACAGCAGCTTCAGGGGCTGTGTCATGAGACTGAGGGGTCTTGGCCTCTGAGTAATTGCACTGTCTTTGGCAAGTCCTAACACCAGCTTTATACAAATGTAAAACTTCATAAACAGCAGCAGCAGCCCAAGAGCACTATTTAAGGGTGCCAGGCACTATGGCTTATGAAGGCCAGAGCCACCCCACCTAAGTCATCCTTTCCTGTCACTGTGCACTGCTCCCCCTGCATAGCAACCTGAACAGGGTAGTGACTGGGTAGATAAATGTATGCATAGCAGTTACTTCCATCATCTTTGTGACAAAATCTGAGTCTACCCAGATGAGTCCATAAAAGATAAAGCCTCCCTGTAGGAGAGAGAGATGGAGTCAAACAGGACAGGGCTTAAGGCATCATTTTCCTTCTATCTAACTCAAATATCACAGAGAGGATAGAGGAGTGGAGTGACGGGCAAGAAGCGAGAGGTCCCGTGATGCTCTGAGGCAGAAGCCTCACCACACAGAGGGCTCTTGAGAAATTTCTCTTCTCCATTTCTCAGTGAGCTGCCTTAGTCATAGGTTGAACTGGGCTTAAAGGAAATTAATGAAAATCATAAAAAGTGCATGCAAACTTTTGACTTGATTTGTGTGTGTGTGTGTGCTTAGTTGAGGCCTAAAGTATGGGTATTGAAAGCATGAGCAGGGTTTCAATTTTGGAAAAATGTTTACACAAAACAGCACAGGCTAGGTCAATGATGGGGCAGGGTTAGATCGACACAGTAGGTCCCTTTGCCACTCTCAGTGCTGAGTCCTCTATGTAACCACACAGTACACATATTCCTATGTGTTAGACAATTTCTTTTTATTCAGTTTCTATTTTATTGTTCCACAAAATTATAGCATGTGTACTTAGTTAACACAGCCCACAAATCTCCCAATCACAAGCATAAAAATATCTGCATACAGCTTGCTATTGTATACCTCAGCCTGTATGGTTTTTGTTTGTTTGTTTTTGCATGCTTCTAAGAGAATATGGCCATGTGCTCCTAACTGCTCTGGGTTTTATGAGATCCCTGGAACTCGTCTGTCCTGAGGTCACAAAGAAAATCAGTGGGATTTGCCCGTAACAATCTTACTGATCAATAAAGAGAGTTATGTCTCAGCCACAAAAGGCACATTTTCAAACATGTAGAGAGAGTACAGAACTGAATTCATATTGACCTTTTCAGATCAAAGCAGAGTTCAAAATCAGATCTTCCTCTTTCAAGAAAAATGTCCAGCAATCTCCATTTATGTCTTATGATAGCTGCAATACCTAAACGACGACGAGCTTATCTATAACTGGTGCAGCTTTCGTTTTCTTTCATTACAAACACAGCACAACAAAAACCAGTCACATGCACATGCAGGATTGCAAAACTTGATCCATTGCCTTCTCCAAAGCAGCATTGCAGAAAGATTGATTGTCTTTCATCCATAAAGATGCATAAATGTAGGACAGAGCTACAAAAGACCAGTGTACAGGGTTGGCTGTGCGTATGTGTAACAAAGGTGGATGCACACCTTTAATCCAAGCAGCAGGAGGCAGAGGCAAGCAGATCTCTGTGAGTTCGAGGACAGCCTGGTCTAGAGAATGAGTTCCAGAACAGCCAGGACTACACAGAGAAACTCTGTCTCGAAAAAAGAAGAAGAAGGAGGAGGAGGAGGAGGAGGAGGAGGAGGAGGAGGAGGAGGAGGAGTAAAAGGGAAGCATAGTGGCACTAACCAAGTCTTGCAGGATAAGACACTGTCCCAGGGGGTCTCTGTGGATTTGACTGTTGGATCTTCTACAGCACCGTCATATGGGCACTATTATTATCCCCATTTCTAAAACAAGAAAACTGAAATTCGTTCCCAGTTCCAAACACTGCTATGATATAACAATCTACAGGATTCATATCTGTAATATAATTTTGCGGGCTTTTAAATAAAAAAAAAGTTTTCGATCATTACATGCTTTGATTATTTTATTTAGTTATTCATTATAAATAAGCTGTCTGGACCCAACCCACCAGCTTTCCCTGGTAAGTGTAGCTCTCATGTCCCATCAAAAAAGCTTCGTTTTACAGCTGACGGAAATCATTGCAGAAAGTCACAACTGGCCGAAATGCAAAGAATAGCTAGCTAACTGACTGTGGGGTGCCCAAGCCCAGTTACTATGTCTAAAACACAACTCTTATACACAAGACTCTGGGAAGAGGGGAGAAGAGGAAGCAGAAAGATTGTAAGAGACAGAACATCAGACCAGAGCATCCACTCTGGAGATAGGGTCTTCTCTATATAACAGGATATAATATAATATAATATAATATAATATAATATAATATAATATAATATAATATAATATAATATAATATATAATGGGATATCAGTGACATGGCAACAAACCACAACCTTTACAATGCCATTAGTTGATATACCGGTGCTGATGAGGGAAATGCCATGAGACCATCTCTGTTGATGAAAAGCTACAAACAACTAATGGCTTCTGACAGAGGAAGAATCAGTTTTCTTTATGGTGGTCAGCCCTTAACAAATATGCATATGATCAACAGTAAATGGATTCAGAAGGGGATATATATATACATATGTGCAATAATTAAAGAGGGAATCATGAATTTGAGAGGGGGTGGGGAAGATATGGCATGAGATGGGGGAATGAGGGAAAGAGGAATAATGTAAATAGTGTACCCATGTACAAAATTCTCAAAAATGCTTAATTGATTTTATATCGTAGAAACATTGCTTTGTTGGCACTACAGCTCAGCGGTAGGGTCTTGACTGCAGTTGTGAAGCTCTTCCCAGAGTTCCTAGCACAGTTCAAGGCATATATCGATGAGTTTGCTGGCATAGGTTATTTATCACATCATCTTCAAAACTCCCAGTAATCACTGGGCAGTGGTAGCACACACCTTTAATCCTAGCACTCAGGAGGCAGAGGCAGGCAGATCTCTGGGAGTTTAAGGCCAGTCTGGCCTACAGAGTGAATTCCAGGACAGCTAGGGCTACACAGAGTAACCCGGTTTTGAAAACAAAAACCAACCAAACAACCAAACAATAAATAGCAAAACTCTGAGTACTCAGATGGCTCCACAACTGTACCCCTCCTTCATTTGGGATTCAGTCCCATTTTCTCTGTGCATTTCTTGATCCTCTCAGTGGAAAAAAAATTTCAATTTCTTGTAAAGAATAAAAATGTTACTCATTAAAAACAAACAAACAAATGAAGAAGCTTTGTCTTTCAAATCCTATCCTTACCATAAAATCAAAGCTATACCAGAAGAACAGCAGCCACCCTAACCAGGAATGGGCCAACAAAGACTCACTTAACAACAGAGAAGGTCAAAACAGTGCATGTGCTCTGTGAGAGCTACCTCAGAACATGGAGTCATTAACGGATGGCGGCTTTTCCTCCCTTTCTTGTGGGGGAGAAGGTTGACAGAGAGCAGAATCGTACAAGCTCAATAGAAATTTTTGTTAGCCCAGTGCATCTAAGCATCATGGGATTTCTTTTGTTTTAAGTAAAGGTTAAAATATTGTATACTATAGGGATATATAGGGATATCCTTTATGAGAAGAAAAATAGGCCACCGTGTCTCTAAAATACCAGATGCCATATTCCCCACCAAAAACCACTATTAAAAAAGTGGAGAAGAAAGAAAAGTCCAGATCAACTTCCTGTTAAAATAACAACAACAACAACAACAACCACCCAAAAATCTGCCTCACTATATAGCTTGGTAAGATTTTTTAAAAATAGAGCTGGGGAATAGTATAGCAGTATGGTACTTATGTGTTCTCTCTCTCGTTCTCTCTCTCTCTCTCTCTCTCTCTCTCTCTCTTTCTCTCTCTCTCTCTCTCACACACACACACACACACTAAAGGAAGGAGGGAGGAGGAAGGGGAAGAAGAAGAAAGGTGTCAGTGTTTTAGTAGCTTCCCAATGATATTATATCATGTGAAGCAGACAAAGAAAGACTGCCACATGAAAGAAAATAAGTATGTCATTCTGTCCCCAAGGGGTTGACAATTGAAGGACTAGGTCCAGTGTTTGACATAGACTAATCCACATAGAATTATATATTTAAGACAGTGGTCTTAGCCTCCAGCAATTTTGCCCTTCAAAGAAGGAACACTGGGTGCTGATTAAAGACATATCTGGTTGTCAAAACTGAGTGGGAATAGATAGGTTGCTACTGGCATCTAGTGGGAGAGTGCAGGGGCGATGCCAAATATCACACAGTGAGAAGACAGCCTCTGGCAGCAGAATTCTCTGGCCCCACTGTCAGTAACACCCTGGTGTAGAATCTGATCCTGGCACACAGAATGCCTGTTCACCTCCTCACTCTTCTTAGAAGAAGATTCCAGAAAATGAACAGGGAGGACACAGACACTCTAGGATCAACTGATACAGCTTCTTTCTGGAACTGAGCATGAGTTAGTCAAAGGCTATCTCCTCTCTCATCTGGACAGGCAAAAAATTAAAAAGAAAAAAAAAAGAAACTTTTTGTCTTCTGGAGTGGAGATGCTATCTCTATGAACAAAAGACTTTAACCTTAAGACTTCCTATTAACAAGTCCTGCACAGTAACAGAAAGTGTGTGGGGGGGGGGAGGGAGGGAGGGAGGGCGGGAGCGAGGGAGAGAGAGAGAGAGAGAGAGAGAGAGAGAGAGAGAGAGAGAGAGGAAAGTAAGAAGTAAGAAAGGGAAGAAAGAAAGAAAAAGAAAGAAAGAAAGAAAGAGAAAGAAAGAAAGAAAGAAAGAAAGAAAGAAAGAAAGAAAGAAAGGAAAGAAGGAAGAAAGGAAGAAAGGAAAGAAAGGAAGGAAGGAAGGAAGGGAGGAAGGGAGGGAGGGAAAGGATGGAAAGAATGAAGAAAGATGATAGACTGACAGATGATAGATAGATAGATAGATAGATAGATAGATAGATAGATAGATAGATAGATTTAGCAATTCTATACAAAAATGCTAAGCCAGGCCCTGAAATGACCCAGCATGAGAATAACAATTGGGACATCTCTAAAAGTACACCCAGATATGATATCTGTTACTGCTGTGCCTTTTGGAGTATTAAGTAGATCCCCAGGGCATACTGTGTAGTCAGTCTAGCCAAAATGGTGAGTGCTACATTCACTGAAAGATTCTTAGTCAAAAAACTCTGTGGAGACCAACTGAGGAAGCCACCCAACATGGCACTCTGGTGTGACCTGGTCAACAGCCCTAGGCTAAGGAGGTCATAGGCCTGGAGGGCAAAATTACCTACTGCTACTATTCACTCACTGGATGTGGCCAGGTGCCTTCTCACATGGCTATCCATAGAAGAGTGCTATGTCAGCTGTGATTTGTGAAGCATCTTATGGCAGCAGGCTATACAGAGGCTCAGACTGGCCAAACTGCTGAAACCAAGTGAAGGCGGGGTGATTGGGAACAGAGAGGCTAAAAGGATGTAAGAGCTGGAAAATATGGGGGTTGGCACAAAAAGACTTCTGGACACAACTGGCTCATTGCACTGCAGACCTCATTACCTACATAAAACCTACCCAACATCAGGCCCATCACAATTCCTTCATGGGTGAAAAGGGGGCTTGACAGACTCCAACTCTCCATAAGCAAATACTGGCAGTTGCTGGTTGCTGGAGAAAGGGTGTCTTTTACCTTCTTCAGTGGTATAAGTTGGTAAGTTGCCCTTGCTCCATTAAGCAGCTTTTCATCCAGGACCACATGAGCAACCATAACTAAATACTGAGGGTTTAAAAGATGTGGAAATGATAGGGGACTTGCAGGGAAGGAGAAGCGGCTTAGTGGATAAAGGATAACAGGGCTGGACATGATTACAACTCTTTGTGTTCATATCTGAAACTGTCAGAGAATACAATACATCAATGTGTAGATTAGAAAAAGACTATTGTACTTCTACCTTAAAATAGGTTTTTATCAGAATAAAGTAATGTTATTTTCATCTCTAACTTACTAATTTTCTGATATAAATATTGAAACTGCAATTTGGTAATTTTTCTTTTTGGCTGAAGACCATCCCTCCATCTACAGAAGTGGTAAAATGTGTTTCTTTACCAGCCTCCCTTATAACTATGGAATAGCACATGACTCAGGCTCCACCAATCAGAGGCTCACATGGAGCCCATATGCTAAACTGTAAGATGCAGGAACCAGTGGGAATAACCAAAACAACATTCTTGGTACCATAGAGTAGAGGAGCCGTCTTCAGTGGCTGTTCTCCAGTCCACTTCTGCCATGTAGTGTAAGGAAATGACCTCAGCTGTATATCTCCAAGCTGTCTTCCTATCCACCTAACAAATAAATATTCTCCTTTAAATGTACTTTCTTCAAAATAACTACAGTTGCTTATTATTGCTAGCTATCAAAAGTTCTGCTTGCTGTAGGGTTGTGGTTGATTCTATAAACACAACCATTATTATATCCTTAGTATAATAAAGTATCCTATAAATGTGCATATTTAAATACATATATACAAATAGAGGTTTTTATGTATTTAAATACATAAATACAAACATAGATTTCTCAATATACCTAATATAAAAGGCCAGTAGCAGTAATTCATTTTCATGCAGTAAAATTTCCTTATATAACAAGAACCATACGGTATGACTACTTTTTTAATTATACCTTATTATAATGTATGCTTCCTGAGTTTAAATGGAATATTTATACACACTAGTGTAGAAATGAATTCTTTACTTTTGGAAGACCTCAAATGAATGGTGTCTCTTATATTTCTTCCCAATGGAAGCAAATGAAATGAAATTCTAAAAATGTAAATTGTGAAGGCCAGAAGTACCTTTGCATAATTTTGGTATAAACTGTAATCAGTCATGTTTGATTATATCTATATATTGCACAGACACTGACTACAGAGCAGAGTCCACTGTGATGTGAAGGAGCATACATCCACAGCTCCAGCAGCCAGTGGCACTTTCCATGACTGGCATGGTCTGCTGCCCACAGCTCATGTTCCATGAATACTTACTCAAAGGCTGGGTTCATAAGTGTCCTGAGCTGACTTCTGTTTTCAACATAAGCCCCTCCCATTCCCCTGGGTTATCTTCTTAGGGTAAAACTGATCTTAGTGGCTAAGGTCTTGGGCTGAAAAGAGGAGTTGAGTTTGGATTCTACCAAACAGGCAGCTCTCACAGTGAGTCTGGTGTTCGAGATATTATACAATGATGCTATTGGCCCAACACTTTATCCAGCACAGCAGGACAACATCACTATTCCTACTGCCTACATGGGCAATGTAGTCCAAAGTAAGAATTTGTACAAAGGCACATAATATGGACAACAGCAAGTGTCAAGTTCCTCTGTGAGGAATTTTCACTGAGCGAACCAATGAAGTAAACTCTCATGAAACATCATTTATGTTGATGAGATCATTAAATAATTTTTGGAGATTTTTTTTAACTCTAACAGCAAGATTCCATGGATGTGTACATATATGTTCACATGTATGTGCAGAATCAACTATCTGTTTACCTGTCTGTCTAGTAAAGTGCTGGGAGAAGAGGGTAACTATGATAAACATGAGGAAGATCATAAAAACTTTTACGGAGAATATTCGTTTTGGTCCCATTTCAGAAAGAGAATAATTCCCTTTCTTGTTTAAAGTACTGTAATCCCCCAAGTCACAGTTAGTAAAACTCAGCATCAAATCTCTCCTGCATACCCCAAAGCTGTTATAGCTTTCTGTTGTCCTGAATACAAACAGGTTGAGTAGACACCCCATACAACGAGTCAGGGGCTTTGTTTTATTACACTATTAACACATTTGTTAGGGCGATGTAAAACCACTGGCTTAGTTTATACACGGTGACGCCTACGGAACAGCAGCTCTCCCTTCTATTCAGTGGACTGTGCTATCACCTATAGCTAAAGGGAGCCCATGGCACGCTCACACATGGGATGTAGTCAATCACTACACCTGATGACAGAGCATCTCGAGGGCTGAGGGCTGAGTCACCTTCATGCCGCCTCAACTGTATGCCATCATCACTGCTCCATTGCCTCAGCTGCGCCTCGACAGTCTACAAAGACTTACAATTACAGATGCGAGCTCTCAAGGAAAAATTTGTCTCCTGGAGGTATTTGTGGCATAAGCTATAAAACGCAATACATGACATGCTTCCTTCATTGATTTAGACAAAAATGTCATTTAAGTATTGGTAAGTATTCAGAAACAATGTCGAAAGTTTACTTTTAAAAACATCTACAAAGGCAAATGCTGATGAACGCAAAGTAAAATGCCCCCTTCTCTTTCAGTTTTACTCTTTCGACTTTAGAGCTTGTGTGTATTTTCTGCATTTATTTGAAGACTAATAGAAATATAATTAGATAAAATATAATAACATAAGTGGCATACACACATTCAAAGTTGTCTAATCAAACAATGTAGACTTTCTTTCAGATTGCTGCTTAAGTAATGACACAAAAATCCTATGAATATCTCTCTTTTTAAAAGCTGCCATCTAATATATAATTAGTACTGATTATTTTAATGTTTGGGCCTGTGAAATGACACGGCAGTCAAAGGCACTTGCCACCAAGCGTGTTGACTTGAGTCCAATCCCCTGGAACCACAAAGTAGAAGGAAGAGAAGTACCTCCCACAGATTGTCTTCTGACCTCCTCAAATGTTTACAATAGTAAGACTATTCTACTTACACTGTGAACCACAGAGGGGCCAACTGCTCCTTTGAGTAACATTTTCACAATCTGATGCTACAAGTTTATGGCACTTTCTAACAATTAAAATCACAGGAGCTGGGAAGACAACTCAGTTGGTAAAATACAGGCATGAAGGTTCAAGCTCTGTTCTCCAACATCCTCATTAAATGGCAGTGTATACCTGTAAGCCTACTGCTGAAGAGGCAGAGATCTGAGTCTCTCTGGACTAATTGGCCAGTCAGTTGAATTGAACTGATAAGATCATGGTTCAGTGAGAGAACCTTTCTTGAAAATAAGGTGCACAGAGTAGATGAAGACAGATAATGACCTCTGGCTCATGAGCACATATGCATGTGCACACATGCATACAAACACGTACAAATAAAATATGTCACACACAAATATGTAAACAATACCATAGGGTAAGGGAAAAGAGCAAGAGAGAAGTCAAAGCTGTCTCAGATAACACAGAAGGAAGTACATGAAGCAGACAGAGAGCTCCTGGGCAACATTCTTCTAGTGTCTGTGGTTGAGGTGGATCTTGTTATTGTTTTCCTTAAAGGACTTTGAACTTTTTGTTTTTAACTTTTAGAATTGGTGCACAAAAATAATAACTTACTGTCCTTTGAGGTGAAAAAGTTTAAGACTTTCCATGTTTGCTTTATAGTAACAATTAGAGAAAACAAGAATATCCATGTTTCCTCCTGCAGCTATCTACCCCTCTCCTAAGTAACTCTCATCCAGAATTTGTTTTGCAACCATCTGCCTCACAGGTATATGCACTTAGAATATTCATTCTGTGAAATGCCTGCTATTTTGTGTGGTTTTTCCTTTAACACGATGTAAGTATTGACCATAGGAATGCTTGAAACAGCATGTTGCTGCTGTTTAACAACAGCAAGAGTTTGTCCACTATGATCCCTGTCCGGTTCATTTATTTTCTCTCTGTTCCATGAAAGCTGTCTCTTCCTAGTGGATGCTGAAGGTGACCGATATTTGTTGTAAACCTAACTGATGCCGGGGTGATATTTCCTGTGTGTCTCCTTCAGAGTGGCCTTAAGCGTCCTGACTCTGAAGTGGAATTGCTAGCTCCTGGGATACTACATGGAAAACTTTGCAAAATGTTGCCAAATGGACCCCTGAGAGATTTTTCAATGAAGATTCTCCAGGCAGTATCTGAGGGGTCTGTTCTGATGTCCCTGTTCTCACCAAATATGTATCAGACCTTCTAAGTTCTTCCAGTCTGCACAGTATCTGGTTATAGTTTAAATGTAAGATTTCCTATTTACTAATGAGAGTAAGATGGTTTTTTTTTTTTACAAGAGGCAAAGCTGAGCATCTATATTCTTTACACACACACACACACCACACACACACACACCCAAACACATTCCATGGTTTTCTGATTGCTACACAGGTGTTCTAATCCCCTATCTGTTGTTGTTCATGCTATCTATATTGTTTTCCTATAGACTGCTTATTGCTTAAGTCAATATTTTTAACATGACCTTCCAGAGATCAGTTAAAAACTGAACAGAACTTAGCACCTGGTAAAGAAGATTCCCCATGTCCTACTGCCATTGGAATCAAAGATATATTTTCCTAAGGCCTTATTTCACATTAAACAAGCTTTATCAAGGAAGCAATCTCAATTTGAAGCAGAACTGTTTGTACAAAGGAACTGTGATACAAATCTTAAGAACTTATGTGACTCTCAGATTATTGTCTACTCCTTGTCCCAAGGAGAAAAATGAATCCTAAGTGGAATTACCAGATAAAAAGATGTAAAATCCACTGAAGTCACATTGTCAGATTCCCAGGAAATTGCACCACCTACAACATGACAAACCACAGTTTGTTTTCCCACATCAATTTAAGAAACTAAACCGCAGTGTAATAAAGAAACCACAAATACAACTATCAATGTGGTAAATTAAAGAAAAAAATTTACATTACTTATTTTCATACTATGTTATTTTATATTTTGTTTGATTGTGTGTTTACATACTTGTAGAATATGTAGGAGTGTTTGCATATATATGGGCATACACATTAGTGTATATTTTGTGTGTATACATGCACATGGAACCCAGATGTTTATATGAAATACCTTTCTTGATGGCTTTATACTTCCTTTATTGATGTAGGATCTGTTGCTTAACCATGAACTCACTACTGTTAACTAGTCTAGCTAACCAGGCTGCCCCAGGGATTTTCCTGTCTCCACCCCCTGAGTGCTAGTGTCATGGCAGACAGCACACCCACTAGGTTTTAACATGGGTTCTGGGAACTCAAACTTTACTTCTCATGTATGGGCAAGAACTTCTGTATCCACTGATCCATTCCCTTGACCCTGGTACTGTTATCTTAATAAGACTTATTAAGAGAGTGATGTTTTCATTATATTGATTAAAGAGAAACTTTCAAAAATAAAATAGGTGAGAAGATAGTGGAAAAGAAATTACTAGATTGAAAACTTTGGACCAGGGCAGGAGTGATATGAAAAACTGTTTTATTTCCAGTTTCATCAGAGAAAACAGGAAGTGGAGTGACTTAGTCATTTGCAACTGCTGCCCATGGATTCAGAGTTTGTTGGAAATGTTTTCTTGCTGTTTGACCTAGTATAAAGTCTGGTCATGACCACAACAAGACCATTTCTATTATGTTTCCATCCCTACCCACCCTAGATTAGACAGCAGGACCAAAAAGCAAAAAGTGTGGGCAAATACCAAGAGATGACTTCAAAAAGGACTTTAGAAGGAAAAAGGTCTGGAGGTTTGGTTTGCTTCACCAGCTCCTAAGATAAAACCATCAATGTAGAACAAAAGCCACTTTTTCCTCATTTCAGAACTCATGTTTACTGCTACTACACCTCTGCCTGTCTGTATTCATAAACTCCCTTTAAGTCTTACAGAAACATGGGATGGGCTTTTTTGTTTGTTTTGTTTTGTTTTGACTTGGTTAGTTTTGTTTTGGTTGTCATTGTTTTGTTTGTTGTTTGGAGATAAGGCACTGGATGACCTAGAAGTCACTATTTAGACCTCTGTCCTCTGCCTCTTCCTCTGCCTGCTGAGTGCTGGAATTAAAGGTATGTGCCACCATACCTGGCTAGAAACATCTTATTGTACAGAGATCTGCTTATTCTCAAGATCAAGGACTGTTTCTGGAAAATTATCCTCAGTTTAAAGTTCAGTAGAGAAATACACTGGAGGAAAAATCCCTTCGTGTGTGTGTGTGTGTGTGTGTGTGTGTGTGTGTGCACATGCAAGCATACATGTATGAACAAGTGCATGTGTATGTGCATGCATATGTGAACCAGAGGTCAACATCTAGTGTCTTTGCCAGTTGCTTTTCACCTTGTTGCTTGAGACAAGATCTTTCACTTGGCCTGGAATTCACAAGTATGCTAGGCTGGTTCCAGATGTGGCCAGCAAGTTCCAGATGTCCTCCTTCTCAGCACTGGGACCAGAAGCAAGAGCTGTCACAGTCAACTTTTGTGGTGATGCTAGGAAACCTAACATAGATATTTATTCATACAGAGCAGACATTATATTGACTGAGCCTTCTCCCTAAAAAAACCACCTTTTGCAAAGGTACCACTTTGAGCAAAGCTCAAAAAAGCAGATTAAAGCAGATGGTCTACCTAAACTTAGTGTTCAAAACTGTAGCTTCAGCCACTTTGATTCACTAAGTTCAATCTCTATAGAATACCAGATTTTTTCATCAGCAATTTGCAAATATATCAATAGAAGAAAGTATCAGAGACAAAGTGAAACTTCTGGGATTAATGGACTTCCTGGTTGCACTGATTCTCAACAGTACAATGGAAATGCCACGGAGAAAGAAGGAAGGGTCTTTGGAAACAAATGTTGAAATAATACTAAATCCACAAGCAAGGAACTTTTTATGTCTATCATACAACATGTGCAAATTAACTGACTCAAGAAACCTAAAATTGTTCAGTTTCTACAAGAAAATGTAGAAGATCCTCAGGAACTTGAGTTAAGGAAAGGGTCTACACTGCACTAAAACTAAGAGTAATGGTGGAATTCATCAACGAGTTGGGTTCTATCCTTGTTGATAACTTTTGCTTTTCCAAATACATGAGTAAAGATGAAACTCGGATGAAAAGAAATGTATAAAAGACATGTACTTGACAGATCCAAGACAAGGAACACCAACAGTCTACTTTAAAAATGAGCAAATGATTTACACAAGTACTTCATCAGAATAAGATCTGCACATGGCAAGTAGGTGCTCAAGAAGGTGGTCTATATAACCAGGCATTAGAGAGATACTAAGTACAAGCCCAGTGCAATTGTAGTCCACACCCACCAATAATACATAAGCCTATCAGATGATGGAAACGGCTGGGTTCAGCAAGACTATCCGATGTAAAGAAAATGGATGCTGTATACAATCTTGTGTATGACTGACTGCTGATGATATAAAATGAAATGTGGCTCTTCCTTCAAAAGTTAAATAGATTTCAGATATACTTCTGGACTACTCCACGCCCAGGTGTTTACCCAAGAGAAATGAAAGATGTCTCACAAGTATCCATTGACTGAAGCTTAATTTACCATCTTCTGGAACTAGAAACAGGACCCAGTATCCATAAGAGTAAATGGACAACCAATACTGGGGTACCTCTACAGAGAATTTAACAATACAACAGATTAAGATATTACTAGATACCATTACACAGCTGAATCTCAAGTTAATGAGACTAAGTCAGAGATGCCAGGACACTCTTCTCTAAAGTATGTATAAACTAATCTACAGTGAAATAAATCAAATCAGGAGTTGTCTATAGACATGAGAAAAAGGTTGAGCTTGGAAGGAAACATGGGCAAGAAAGAGGTACCTTGGTCATTATGATTATTTCACAGGAGAATGATCCATCAAAATGTATCAAATTATATACTTTGGACATTCTGCATGCCAACTATGCTGTTTGAAAACAATAATAATAATTGTGATTATCAGGAATGTGCTAGCACTTCCATTCATACATATTGTGTCACGAACAGATACCTACCCATGAGCTAGACATGTTTAACTCTCTTTTTAGAGGGGACAAAAGAGGAAAATATCTCTTTCAGACAGTTGTCTGTCTGCCTGTCTGTCTGTCTGTCTGTCTGTCTGCCTGCCTATCTGCCTACCTGCCTACCTGCCTGTCTCTCCCAACAGTGCTGTGATGACTACATGAAAGGTACTAGGGGCATCCTAAGAAGGAACAGAGATAACATGAATATAGACTGTCCTCTCATCATGTTCCTTGCTTTCTGTAAGGACAGAGCAGCCAATGTAGAATGTGTGAATGGCTAGTGACAGTGATATGGTTTCACCATCCCTTCTTGTGTTTGAATACTTGGACACCTGAACTAGTGGCACTGTTTTGGTAGGTTGTAGACTTTTGGCAAAGTAGGGTCCAACTTAGAAACATGGAGGGACTCGCGGTCAATCATAATATACTTCCGTTGTCTTACTGCTTCCTGATTCACAAAGTCCTGCTGCAATGAACTGGCCTACTCCTGCCACTATGCCTTCCCTACCCTAATGGATAGAGTAGCCCATGAAACACAGAGTCAAATAAATCTCCTCCGAACTGGCTTCCATGATGGATTTAATCATAGTAACACACAGAGTCAAAGACCATAGTCACATAAGCACTATTCTATGAAAGGGGAGAGTGAGAAGAGAGAAACAAGGAAAGCCTCACAGAGAAGCAGCAGTTGACCGGGGCCTCATTAGTAGAATAAGACTTGACCAAGTAGGAGACTAGAGAGATAGCTCAGTAGTTAAGAGTACTATTGTTCTTGCAAAGCACCCAGGTTCAATTTCCAGCACGAAAACGGCAGCTCAAAACCATCTGTAACTCCAGTTCCAAGGGCATGGAATGCTTTCTTCTGGTCTCCATAGATACTATACACATGTGGTGCACATATATACATGTAGACAAAGCACCTATATTCGTTAAATAAACAAATAAAATTTAAAAATTAGTTAAATAAGGACAGAGCCACATGGAGCACACAGCATTTCTGAGGTTGATTTCAGGGTGGTTGATGGTGGACAGTCAAATACATAAAACCTAAAAATGAACACATCTGTCAGCTTGGCTTTGGTATAGTTAAGTGTGGGACAACAGAGACTTAGAGATGGCTTAGTGGTTAAGAACATTTGTGTTCTTCCATAACCTCAGTTCCATTCCCAGTACTCATGTTTGGCACAACTGCCACAAAACTGCCTATGACTCCAGCTGCAGGGGATCCAATCCTCTGGCCTCTGCAGGCACCTGCACTCATATGTCCATACCTAGACTCAGAAAGACAGACAGACACACAGGCATACATACACACATATACATGCGCACACACACACACAGGCACAGGCATACAGGCACACTCAAGAGAGGCATAATTAAAATTCAAAATAAAATATTTAAAAACTAAAACACGATTAAAAAGCAGTGAGGTATTAATTGTAAACTCAGCCTTTATGCTTTGTCTCTTGTACACAACTGTAACCCCTGTGCCTGGTTCCTCTCCTGGCTTACAGTAAGTTCTCAGACACTCTAAACAGGGACAGAAATTCACAAAAAGTGACAAACACCATAGCTTCCATCTGAACACAGCAGGTTATTCCTCCAGTGTCACTGAGGTATTGGTATTGATATGAATGAGGAGGACAGTGGCAGTTAGTGACATCTGTTAAGTGCTAACTTTATCCATACATCCATGGCCATTGTATCACACCACCCTCCTCAGCCTCGGGTCAGCAGCATTGCTTTTCCCCAGGTAGGAAAAGAGGGGCTCTTAGCAATCAGGTCATTTTGTTTCTTAGATCAAGCTCCAGCACCTGGGAACAGCAGGATAAGAACCTGAGCCATCTGATCCTGTGCTACTTGCTCCAAGGCTGCCTAAACATTTGCCAAACCAGGGTGTAGTACAAGGCCACCCATGCCTAACAGAAAGGAAGTGTGTTTCTGATTACAGCCATAGGCAGATACTGCGAAAGACAACTGACTCGCAATTAGTTAGCTAACAAACAGCACCCCTTCTGCCTGTTATGCATTTTGAAAAGGCCAGAAGAAGACAGGTGAAAAACGAGACTCCCGATGACAAGGCTGCTCCATGGTCCAAGTAGTGTGACTGCCCTTAGCGATGATGACTCCTGCTGTTTCCTCATCTGTGATCTGTTTGGAGGTGTGTGTGTTGTGTATGCCTGGGAATGCTTGCTAGCTTTTCTACAGCAGTGTTGGCATCTGAGCTCGAGTCCTCATGCTTTCCCAGCAAGTTCTCTTTCCATCCTTACAAAGTGGGCTGGGTTTGGTTTAGCCTTGTCTTGTCTTAGTGGCAGTTGAGACAGATGTAGTGTAGTTGAGTAGACCAAGATCTCCCAGTCCACACTCCTATCTATTCTCTGTCATGACCACCCACTGGCAAGATGGCTGGTCCAGCAGAGAGGAACATCAGTAATTCAATAGAAAACTCACAGGACGACCCTGAATCCCTCAATTCAGTATTCTAAAATGGGGGTTCGATAGTATGGGAACATATCTGGAATTTTTTTAAAGCTCCAGATAGCAAGCCACTCTCAAGTTCTAAACCTGGGTCTAGCTAGCTTTATGTTTAAGAGCTGAACACCCCAGAGATTAGCTACCATCCTTAGCCACAGACTCGACCCACAGACTAGAGAAAGCCTGCTCCTGAGCCACACACACTGAGTTCTCACCACATGGCTTCAAAGCAACCGAAGCTGAAACTCTAAGAAGGAAACTAGAGGTCTTACACTCTTGGAAGGCTGAATCCACAGTTTAAAATTGCTACAAATAAAGCTAGAAACAATGAAATACAATAGAAAATAGCATTGTTGCATTTTTTTGTAAAAACAATAAAATAAAGCAATATAACTTGATTTTCAAATTTGAACCCATATAAGGGTGTTTTCACATTTTCTCTAAAAACAAAGTATGCACTGAAATGGTTTGGAGGCAATTTCAAGTAAATAGTTTAAACTGTCAATGACAAGAGTTAATAAAACCCAGTCAAACACAAAGTCCTGAATGTGCATAGAACCGTGACAGCATTCCACAGTCTAGGGGTGTAACTGCCAACTGCACAGTAATTAAAAGTAGTATTTTTGTCTGATGATCAAAAGAGCATTGTACACATATAGTCAAAGAATAGCTGCAGGCTAGTTTTCAAAGGGGTCTATTTTAGATCCGCATAACCTATGAGCGTAACCCTTGCTGAGGAGGAAGACATGGATCATCCACACAGCCAAGACAGCCAGGTCCTTCCTCACACGAGAAAACCAAGGGGTGATGAATGAGTGATGGATCCAACTTCACGGAGGATTTCTCTGAGCCCACAGGAAGTTTCTGTTTTCCTGGAGGTTCTAGAGATATAGTTGGGTACCAAACACACACTGCCTGTGAGCTCAAGAAGCTCAAACTCGGCTGGCTGACATTAAGTATGGTGTTGGCTGCTGTGGCCTTGTGGGTTTATATAAATGAAAAAAACTGAGTGAGCCTGAGAGGCTGAAAAAAAGATCACACACACACACACACACACACACGGAAGGGAGAAGAGAGAAGGAGACGAGAAAAAAGAAGAGGTGAAGAAAGAAAGAAACAATGAAGGAAGGTCCAGTTTCTCCTGCCAGGAACCATGCCCATTTTACTTTCTAATGCCCATCAGACACGTATCTAGTAAGTAACATCACACCAGCCTTTGCTAATACCTTGTCTGACTGGACAAGATTCCTTTCCCCTTTGGACTCTCACTCGGGTGTGCAAAATTGAGGGCAGTTCCCAGTATGGAAAACTTACATTTGCATGGTACACATATTGTGGACTGAAAGAGTCAGTTCTCACCCACGCATGGAAAAGTCAGTGACTCAGGGAGCATTAAATGCAGTCAGCATTTAACATGTGTAGAAGAAGTTTAAAGTATTGGCCAAGTTTTTATATGGACTTCTGAATCATATAGGCAAGGCTATTTTTAAATGCCAGTGTTCAGAATACTGCATTGGTTGGTTTCTTAGCCTGGTTATAACTTACATAAAAATATGGAGCTACTGTGAGGTTGAGACCAGTTAGCTAGTCCGTCTCAAGCACGAGATGAGACAATGAGCCAGGGAGAGAACAGAGTAGAAAACAGACCAAGCTCACTGGTGCCAACTCTACTCATTTTAAATGCATTCGGACAGAGACGATGTTAAAGAAAGCTAAACTGTGGGGCTGAGAGGGGAACAGATCACGGTGAAAGGCAGAACATAACATAACGGCACCAAGCCTTCCACCATATTTGGAAAAGACTATGCCAAATCGATGAAACTTATGGAATCCTTTGGAGGACAGATAGTAAAAACTTCACATTAAAAACAAAATTATATTCTGCTGGGTGTGGTGGTGCATGCAGTCTCAGCCCCTGGGAAGCAAAGGAGGGAAGATCAGAAGTCAAAGGGTATCTTGAGCTACCACCTACATAACAAGCCCAAGTCTGGGCTACAGGAGTCCTTGTCTTAAAGGAACAGTGGGTAATAAGATTTAAAACATTTGCATTAGTAATAATACATTATTCACATTTTATACTACTCTGAAGAAAGATAAGTGCTACAGATTGTAATGCAGAACTAAAGTCTAAGAATATTGCAGGCTTTTCAAAGACTAAATTGATTCCTATCACTGCAATCAATACTTCTTTTATGGAGCTGTTTGAGAGGATACTGGTTGAGTTTACTGCAAAAGCCCAAGTCTCAGACACACAATAAACTTATGCTGGGCCTGGAGAAATGGCTCAGAGATTAAGTCTCTGCTGCTCTTCTAGGGACCCAGGTTCTATTCCCAGCACCCAGTTTGTATGGCGTACAACCACCTGTAACTTCAGTTCTAGGGAATATAACACCTTTGATCTGAGGATCCTCATTCTCTCTCTCTCTCTCTCTCTCTCTCTCTCTCTCTCTCT
>NW_021604665.1:6559654-6597357 GCF_004785775.1 Grammomys surdaster | reverse complement strand
ACACACACACACACACACACACACACAATTGTTTTTATCTTAGAAAGTTAAGCTGAGGCAACTTTCCTCCAGAGAGCTCAGGGAGCCTCACACATACCTCATTTCATCCTCACAAGTTGGTGTGTGTGTGTTGAGGGGGGGCTTCAAAATTAAAACAACATTTCTGGAAGGTTACAAAGGGTTGCTTCTGATGCTTAATAATATTTGAACCCACCTCTCTCCCTTGATATAATTAAAAAAAAAAGTCTAATTTGAATAGGGAAGAAATTGAGGAATTTTAGACAGAGCTGTGTATAGGATAAAGCGAGGCTTCCTCTGCAGTAGAGACAGGGCTGGGCACAAGTGTCCATTCATCTACTGTCTCCTGTCCTACCTACCAGCTCTGTCAACTCTAGCTCTGAAAGAAGGTCACTGACTTGCCAAGTGTCAGCCAGTGTCACCTCATGAGTCAATCAGGTTGGGAGCAGAGAACAGGATGTGGGAGGTGTTTAGTTAACAGGGCCAGGAGGGAGGCAAAGGAACTCCAGTAATTGTGCCACACATTTTATGTAAAGCTAATTAATGCGATGCTCTTGAAACAAAACGGGGAGTTAGAGGCACAGTGTGGGCACGAGCAGCAACAGGGACCTGTCACAATTCTAACTGTTCCACGGAAAACTTATTGTCAATGCTAAATAATAAATAAATAGCCAGCAGCTGCAGGGTGGGTAGGTGAGCATTAGGGGCAGGGGCACAGCCTCCCACTGACACAGAGGTAAGGTAACAAAGTCACTCCCAGCCCCCCAACCAGGGCCAGCCAGTACCTTCTGGGAAAACCCACCACTTTCCAGTCAATGTTCAAGTCCTTTTCGAATGCAAAAATCTTTGGAAGGAACCCAGTAAGTATGGCTGTCAACAAATCTACCCCAGTAGCCAAATACAGACAGAAAAGAGGGAAAGCAGAGAGTTACCAGAAGAATTTTCAAAGGGTGAGGGTGGGGGACTTTCTGAAAACTCTGCAGGGAGGCAACATTCAGATGTAAATTTTGCTTAAAGTCAGTAGCCTTAGGGCTGGAAAGTTGGCTCAGCAGTTAAGAGCATTGGCTTCTCTTCCAGGGGACTTAGGTTGGATTGCTATCATCCACATGATAACTCACAACCATCTAACTGCAGTTTCTGGGGATCTAACAGTCTCTTAAGGCCTTCACGAGCACCAGGCATAAAATAGTGTACAGACATACATGGAAGCAAACCACCCATATACATAAAATAAAATTTAAACTTACTGAAAATCAGGCCTCTCAGATGTCTCCTGTTTTTCTCTCCTTTTTTTTTTTTTCCTGACACTGGTGGGCCCAGAAAGTCATGGCTCCTACAATAACAACTTGCACAGTCTCTAGAGGATACCATTCTCTCACAGGAGGATTTTATCTTAGGAGGTTTCAAAAGAAACCTCCTTCTGTCAAAACAGCCTTTAAGAGTGTATGGGAACCAACAGTTTAATGAAGAGCAGATGAGAAGCTTTCTCAATGACCATATGTTCAGATCTCATCAGAAAGGAGCAGCAAGTCCATGCTCTCTACAAACATACTCCACTGAACCCCCAAGTCTAGCTATGGCTGCCCTTGCCTTTCCAGCGTTTCTCACTGCTGTGAGGATAAAGACATTTATCATTAAGTTGCTTTACAATGCTCTGGATTTGCTGCTTACTGACCACTTTGGAGAGTGTGGCATCTTCTGACACCACAGGCACCAGCTTTGCTCAGTCTCTTGAAAGGAATTTTCTACAAACTTCACATACGTAATATCTACCTATGCCTCTTTCAGCTCCAGAGTCCGTAGGTGATCACTTCCGCTTCTTAACTCTTTCCCTCGCTGTCATATATCCCCACACACCTTCTTTATTGCCTTTTGCCATTTACCATAGCTTTTATTGGCCCCTCAGCAATTTGGATGGTGGTAGGGAGACTGACTAGGTGACCATCTCCTGACTTACCAGAGATCCTCAGGATAACAAGGCCGTTGGGTGGTTTTCCTCACCTTTAGATTCCCAATATTCAGACAGTGTTCATATGACCATGATTTGTGGAATGAATGAATGAATGAATGAATGAATAAAGAATAGAATGAATACATACTTGTTTCCAGGTTTTCTCCTCAATAATTTCTCAGCTGCACTTTCTTCAACCTGCTTTGTGTGAAATGACCATGTCAAGGACCAACTCAGTGGTCCTGTCTAATCCTCAGCCTCTCACGCATCATCCATTCTTCTCATTTTCCCATCACCCCAGGCTCTCCGTGTGCTGCTCCTGGGTTCTACATGTTGGTAGCTCTATTCTCTGCCCTGTGCTCTGCTGGTGGGTTCCAGAGACCCAGGGCTCATGTCCTCTCCTGCAACACTCTCCATAACAATCTTCCTAGACTGAAACACTGATTACGCCGCTGAGCCCAAACATGTTGCTGGAGTTTGACATGGCTCTAGAGCCAATGGCTTTCCCTGTCCTATCCTCAAGGTCTCTACTTTTCTAATTTCACCTCTCTTCTCATCAGTGCCGCCCAGTCGTAGTGGTTTTCAACCTTCCTGATGCTGGTGCTTTAATATAGTTCCTCATGTTGTGGTAATCTCCAACCATAAAATTATTTTTGTAGCTACCTCATAACTATAAATTTGCTACTACTATAAATATTAATGTAAATATCTGATATGTAGGATGTCTGTTGTATGACCTCTGTGAAGGGGTCATTTGATCCCAAAGGAGTTGTGACCCACAGGTTAAGAACCACTGTCCTATAATAAGTGTAGCTGTCTGTCTGTTCTGTGTCTGTTCCTTCTTGCTACTTGGACTTAGCCCAAATGGTTTCTTTGGCTTACAATTCCCTTTATTTCTTTGTTAAATTGAAGTCTACCTACTCTTCCCATGACAAGAGAACATATGGGAGTGTCTCTGATTCTGCATGTGGATGGCAAGCACTAATTCCATTCTCTGCACACAGTTCCTCATCACTAGCTCTAGGCTTTGCACACTAATCTTCCAATCACTAGTTCTATGGGACTTGCCTGTCAAATAATCTGCAACTACACGCTCACTTCTGTGATGATTTGAGGACCATTTATGTCCTCTGTTACCACTGAGTTCCATAATGCAATGTCAAAATCTATTTGCTATTTGTATCCTCAGTAGAAGAACATGGCCCTCATACTGTTTGACAGCCAGTAAGTATTTGTTTGGTATGTTGATTCATCAATCGTATTATAAGAATCAGTAGAGAACAGTCAGCAGAAGAACAGACTTATCATAGAGAGGAACCCTTGGCCATCTGTGAAGAGGCAGGCACATCTCTATCTTGTGAGCATCCTTATAAAAACAGGTAGAAGGCAGACTTTAGTTTACAGGCATTGCTCGTCCTATCTTGGAAGAGACCTTCTATAGACTCCGCTATATTCAACATCATTCTATGTGGAAATACCCACCAGAGCAGGCCCTCTTCCCTTTCCTTGTCATATAGCATAGTTCTATTCATTTTATCCCTTATTTTATTTTTAATTAACCATTAGTGTTTTATTTATTCTGGAATCAATACTTTTATTGTCTAAATAATTTTGATCACCCTCCACCAATTCTATTCCTGTAAAACCCATGGCTCGAATGCACCAGCTCCTAGAGAAGTCTATCTAAAAATCCCTTACCTGCTAAAGAAAAATAAATGTGCAGCAGAGAAGCAAAGCCAGTGGTTGTTGAGGATTCAACATCTACTGCATCTGACACAATGCAAGCATTGGCTCTATGCAATATTCTCTTGGTCTGAAGTCCCACTGCCTTGCTCTGACCTACATCCAGAACACATACTCTACCTATCTCCTTGTGCTACTTGTCTTACCCTAGGATTTGGTGGTACAACCCTCCGTTTTCTTCAACATTAGGCACTCTGGGAACGTAAGCATGACCTTGTGAGGCTGAGCTGTGGTTCCTCTGTATGTTCGAAAAACAAGTGTCTTCATGGCCAGAAAAATAAAAGCCACCCACCCAGTCTTTCCTCAGGTCCAGACTATGCTTAAAGGCAACCGGCTCAGGAGTGGGCCTTCCTCTTTTACATGTTATTTCATTCATTTCCTTAACTGTGACACTGGCTCAGGTGTTTCTACTCTAATTCCATCTATACAGTTCTGAAAAAAAAGCTGCAGTGTTCTGCAAGAATTCTAGTCTATGAAAGAAGGGCATATTGGATCAAAGGAGGTTGCAGCAGTTCCTCAAAATGGCATGGAGTTTTGTAAGCAGAGCACGGATAATAGCAATCAGTAACCCCTAAATCAGCAGCAGCTGGTTAAACATCTACCTGCCTTCCTAGAGGCCTTACATCCAACACTTGCACAGTTCAGACACCAACAAGAGCTTGCAGTATGTGTATGGTTTTCAGAATTTGATCTTGTATTCTGCCTCCCTGGGACTGCTTTGTGCTCACAAAGTGAATGCCCCAGGGCTGCTTACTCTGCCCTTAAAGCCCCTGCAGCCCAGGCCTGATTGAGCCTACAGGGAAACAAGGATTTTATGGACACACTGCCAGGGAAGATTTCCTCTTTATGATTAAGCTTATCCCTGGCTGCTCTCCACATTAGCATGTTATAACAAATACACCCACAAGGCACTCGTATGCCGCAAACATGACTTTCTTATTAATCGAGACAACTGTGAGGTAGGCCACATGCAAAAGGGTCCAGAAGGTCCATTTAACAGATAAAGAAGCTGAACTTTATACTGAGATTAGTTAAAGAGTATGTCCCATGTTTAAGGCTAAGGATAGAGCAAGGAATCTAAGGTAGGTGGTGTAATTCCATGTTTTGAATATGGAAAAGTGTATGGTACATGGGGGAGAGAGATGGAAGAATACATACGGATACAGTCGCTATAAAGTTATTCTCCAAGGCTGAGAAATAAGAGGGTGGGCTGAAATGATCACTGGTGAAGGAAGTCTTCAAGGAAAACGGTGATCAACACAACCCAAAGCCTCACTTAACAACACAACAAAAATCAGTGTGTACATGTAACCTGTTAGCATATAACTGAAGAGCAAACTGTGCATGAGGCGTAGCCTAAAGGAGCACTCCAGGCTGTATTTGTTTCTGTCTAAAAAAGTTAAAGAATGTTCTGTGACCATGAATTGTATTAGAGATATGGTTGTACTTTACAGAATTAGAGAAATAGTCAATATGGAGCTTCAGGAGCCACTGCCCATGAAACGGTGGCAGCTGGGTGGCCAACTGGTCACCTGTACTTTGCATGTTCCTGATCATTCTCATTTTTACAGACTTTCAGGGAAGGGTTAAGAATTCAGTAAGTGATAGTCTATATTAATTTTATTATGGTTAGCAAAGCACAGTTAGATTAAAAATAATTAGAATGTTTCAATGTAAGTAAAAGAGACTTTCTGACTCACCTGCAGCCACTCTCAAGTTGAACTGGGTGACTTAGTCCACAGGAGCGCTGATATATACACCGGCTGCCCTTTATCTTAACAACTAGTACATATAGCTAACGCTCACAGCACACCTGGGGCTTCTGTGGAGAGTTTTTAAAGTCCTTGGTGCCTTTGTCTTATCACTGATGCAACTTCAGCAGTTGGAGGTGGATGCCCCTTAAGGAAAAAGGGGTGGAGTCTTCCATGTCTATGGTGGGAGGGAAGTCTCATTTACTCGGACCAGGACCAGACCTGGAGACAAAGTCCCAGAACTTCCCCAAGGTCACACTTGAGGTCCTGGCTGAGGCAGGGCGTGCCACAAATTCGTGTTTGACTTCAAAGCTGCAGGAACAGTAGTGAAGCCAGTGACCTTTGCAAGATCCACAGAAGACTATGGCCTCTGGTCTTATCTCAAGGGGACTGTACGGTGAAAGTAGAGTAAATGGCTCTAGAACAAACAGAGAGGCCATCAAGCCAGCACTCCTGACCACAGAGCACTCAGGGTGACATGCTTCTAGAATGGAAGATAAAGAAGAACAGCTAACTACAAACAAAAAAAAAATGTTAAAACTGTATATAAATTATAAAGAGGTGGCGGTCAGGTTTGGGTAGCATTAGAAGAAAACACAGAGAAAGAAATGGACGTGAGTGAGGACGCGAGGCAAGTCCAGAACACAGGGATCAAAGCACATACAGTCTGGATGGGAGGAAGCAATTTAGCTGGGCATGACCGCATAAGAAACATACTGTCGAAATTCTAAGCCAAGTAACTTTGAAAACTCTCAGAACACAGACCATTTGTCTCCATTGTCTGGCTGGTTCTACACCATAGGCCCTAGGGCTTAACCAGAGGCTGTAATTAACTGTATTTTGAATTTCTACTTGCAGGAAAATAATGCTTTAAAAAGTTAAATATTAACAGGTTCAGGCATGATCATTCATATTTAACATGAGTTCCAGAATCAAGACGATGGTTTCTGAGCTTATAATAAAAGTTTAACTTCTGAACCAGGAGCATTTTGATTTTCTCTGGAAAATTTAATTCCAATTTTTATTATGCTACCCAGAATTTTCTGTGCGTATTATCCTGTTTGCTGTTAATCATCAAAACAACTTTGATGACCTCAAGGTAAAGGGTCCATTATGTGTTGAGAAAGATTGAAAACTATAGTCAGGCATCTCAAAATTCACCTTCCGCAAATCTTACTGTTTTGTGAACCTCAAGAGCCAGGCGCTTTTTAAGAATGAAAATATCCTTGTTGCTGAAATGCAATTCAAAGTAACTGACTGAAAAATCTTTCAGTGGGTCTAGAAGATTGCTCAGCAGGTATGAGCAGCTACTGTATAAGTATGAGATACTAAGTTCAAATCCCCACCATCTTCTATGTAAAGAGCTAGGCATACCAGCCATATCCCCAACTCCCCTGACTTCCTATTCTTCTTAATAATGTGTGTGTGTGACGAAGAAAGACAGGAGGTAAGAAAGCAAGCAGTGTCTCACGGTAGAAGCAGAGTACATACCATGGCTCACTTGAGATAAGTGCATCTTCTCAAGTTTTATTAGTGACTCCAGAGCCTAGGTGGGAGGATGCTCAGTCTGTGAAGCTCTTGATGTGCAAGCATGAGGGTCTGGGTTTGACTTCCAGTACCCACATAGAAAGCACAGTGGCATGCCTTTGTGATCTCAGTACCAGGGAAGCAGAGACAAGAGGATCCTTGTGGTGAGATGCCTAATCAGCCTAGTCTATTTAGTGAGCTCCAGGCCGGTAAGAGTCCATGTCTCAGTAAAAAAGATGGATGATATTCTGTTCCTGAGGAACAATACCCCAAGGTGTGCTTTCTTCTCCACACATATACATATGTGTGTACACCCATATGGACAAGAATGCATGTACACACACACACACACACACACACACACACTCACACACACATGCACACACTTCCATAAAGAGCCAAAGAACTTCAGCATGGGAAAGAGCTGATCTCACTGTGGCTGTTGTGCTTCTCAAGTTATTAAACAATCGTTTTCCAGAGAGCAAGCTTTGCTGGCTGTGTATCCTGGATCTAGTACCTGAAGGCAGAGAACTAAGACAGTGAAGGAACAAAGAAAGAAAGAAACTTTTGTATACGTCAGCACTCCAGTGACAAGGAAACACCCTATCAGACCATAGTCACACATCCATAGAAAGACAGACCCTTGATCTCAGAGAGCAGAATTCAAAACCAGATGCTGTCCAGAATCAAAAAAAAAAAAGTAATTTTGTGTTATGTTCAACTAAATATATATTTTAAATGGATTCCCAAAGTACAATCTTAAAAAAAAAAAAAAAAGATTTTCCCTAAGGTAGCAATTGCTTTTTACAGCAGAGGAGCAAGTGGGAAGATATCCTGCACAGTACTATAATGGATAAATTCACTAACATGCTTCTCAACCCAAGAGGGTACGATGCCTAGTGACCTTGATGTAAAGTACCTACTTGAGATAGCAATGGTAAGCCCACACATGCTCTTTTCCTGTTGGTTTGTATTTTGTTAAAAACAGTAGCATCTCCATTTAGGAGAAGTATGCGTGTAAGAGCTCTACAGAATTCACAGCTTGTGTGAACAAAGGGATTCATTTGCCTTTTGTAGCTTAAAAGCCCAGTGGTAGGCTAGAGAGATGGCTCAGTGGTTAAGAGCACTGACTGCTCTTCCAGAGGTCCTGAGTTCAATTCCCAGCAACCACATGGTGGCTCACAACCATCTGTAACGGGATCTGATGCCCTCTTCTGGTGTGTCTGAAGACGGCTACAGTGTACTCATACAAATAAAATAAAATAAGTGCTCAAAAAAAAAAAAAGCCCAGTGGTTTCTGTAGCTTAAAGTGCAAATTTAGGAGTTTCTTACTACCCTCACGACAGCTACCCTAAATTTAAAAGGTTTAATCTATTTCTTTTTCTTTTTTTAAAGATTTATTTATCCATTTTATGCATTTGAGTGCACTGTCGCTGTCTTCAGACACACCAGAAGAAGGCATCAGATTCCATTACAGATGGTTGTGAGCCATCATGTGGTTGCTGGGAATTGAACTCAGGACCTCTGGAAGAGCAGTCAGTGCTCTTAACCACTGAGCCATCCCTCCAGCCCTTAATCTATTTTTTAAATCAATTTTGCATATAATGGATTTATCAAAAACATTCTAAATAGCTCCTGGGAATTTTGTAGCCTCTACTGGTTAGTTCTGTCCCCATGCTGCTGGTGACCATTGCTTCCTCCCTCTCTTCTTGGTTTTACCTGGTACAGCCCTGATAGTGTGTCACCAGGGATCCTTCCTTCTAAAGGGACCCAAAGAGCCCTCCAGGAAATGGTTGACTCTACTTCCTTCTCTTTTCAGTGTTGCTGAAAGAGTTCCAGAACCTACTTTGGAATGTTTCTGGAGGTGTGGGGTAGGCAGAGGGAATCTGCTGTTTAATGAGACCCCAGGTGATGTAAGGCCTTTGGGTCCCTACTAGGGTCCCGGGAATCACTGAGATGGGACTGGAGGTTAAGCCATGAGCACCTCAGATTCCAGTCAAACCAAATGGGGAGTTTGAGCAAGGATTCAGAGTCCTTTCACAGTAGTCACTCTGTCTTCTCCTTATGAACAGGAGAGGCCCAAATACCTCTGAAAAATGGGCACATTTGCCCATGTTCATGACAGTCTCCTCAAAATTATGTCTATTAATAAACTGAGAAGAAAATTTAGCTCTACATTTTTAAAACAACCCCCGAAAAGCTACCAGGAAGCTGAAATGAAATCGACAATGATCTGAAGGTTGACTAGATATTCTTTTAAGTAATAAAAATGTATATAATATATTCATATAATTTATATAATAAATAATTAACACACAGACATACAAACACACATACATACAATTCACAACCTAGGAAACTCTGAAATCCAAAGAAAACAATACTTTTTCTCTCTTGAAGCCAGGCATCAGGAACAGTTTTACTGCCTTGGCTTCCATGCTTGTAAGTGGACGGGGACTTGGTAGGCTCTTGGAATAACAGGAAGAATGTAAGCCTGTCCACAGTGCATTAATCCCAACATAATGGACTCATTCTTTGCACTAGGAGTAAGAAGGTACTTAACAAAATAAATTGTTACCTTAGGTAAGTTATTTCTGGTTTAAAAATGGTTGAGACTTACCATGAGAACAGAAAAAAACTGGGATCCCTGGTGAATAAGAAAAGACCTATCTTATTAAATTATGGGCTGTGTTGAAAAATTCTTAAAATGCTCTCAAGGGTCAATGAGAAAAGACAGTAAACATCATGCATAAAGCTCCTTGCAAAGCAAAAGGCTTTCAATGCCTTTCATGTGAAACAACCCATCAGCCAACATTCACTATACAACAAACCAGAAATGACTTGTCATCGCCTGTAACTCTTCAGTGTCTACTTGACACTAAGCGCACTGACAAAAATGCTCATGTGTTCCTTGAGGTTCAGATATCTTCAGCAGGCCCGGTAAGTGCTATGAACGTGTGACATGTGTAGGTTGGCAAGAAACCTGGCCTGAGAGCATGAGTAAGATGTGTGACTAACAAGTCAAGAGCTGCCTCCACACTCATGGCTGAACGGAAGGCGTTTGGCACCTCTGGCGAGGGTGTCTTTTCACTGCTCTCTCCTACAGGAGCTGTTTAAAATTAAAAAAAAAAAAAAAAAAAAACCACAAAGACAGGAAATGGCAGCCGGGCATGATATGTGACAGGGAACTTGGGTCAAAATTAAGAGAAATAAACTAACATGTAAATTTTTTCTGTATGGGGCAGGTGTAAGATTGCAGCTTAGGGGTGATGATAATAATTACCATGTTCAGTGATTAAATAAATATAAGTCACTGAAATTGTGAATGTACATGTGGGCATGCAAGTCTGTTCTTAAGTGTTCATGAGTGTGCAGGTACGTGTGTGTGTGTGTGTGTGTGTGTGTGTGTAAGTAGGTACACAAGCATGTGTATATATATACATATGCCAGAGATTAACCTTGGGTTTTTGTTCCTTAGAGGTCATCTACCTTGTTTTTTAGACAGAGTCTGACACTAGCCTAGAGTTCACTAAAAGGGCTAGGCTGACTGGCCAGTAAACCCTAGGAATCTGTCTGTCTGACCTTCCATATTACAAGTACATGCTCCACACCCAGCTTTTCATATAAATACTCAGAACTAAACCCAGGCCCTCATGCTTGCAACCACTCTACCAAGTAAGCAGTCTCCCCTTGTGGACCATTATAAATTTATTATAACCAATAAAGTAGAAATCTTCCTGTTACTCTCCTTGTACTCAACACTGTGCTAAACCCTTCAGGATCTATGCTACTCAATCCAAAGGTCACAGGCCATAGAAAACTACTGAGCCCAGGGACTGAGGCCAAGTAATAAGAAGGAGCTGAATTTTATCTCATGTAGACCTAAATTGAAACAAATGTTTAATTTAGTTACTGGAAAAAAATGCCCGCCATGTTTTCAGGTGATCAACTTTAGGTGTGTGCATGCCAGCATGCCACCACACACATGTAGATTCAGGGGGAAACTTCAACACTTGCTTCTCACTTTGTAACCTTTTTTAAACAGGGGTTCCTGGTCTTGCCTGCCTAGCTATCTGGCTCACGAGTTTCCCAGGGTTCTCTCATCCCCACCTCCCATCTCCCTATAAACACACTGGGAAGAGGGATGGATGCTACTTTGTCTGGCTTCTCATAGTTTCTGTGGATTACAATTGACTCTGGTTCTTCACCTTTGCATGACAAACACTGCCTGCTAAACCAGCTCCCCTTTCCAGTCACCAGAAAGCTTCTTTACAGGATAAAAACAACTTTGGCAAATGAATGTATGCTTTTGAGTGAAAATTTCATGAGATCTAAGCCCAGATCAAGTCATTCTGATGAAACGTAGTCTCCCAACTACAATATGTGGGACACATGAAATAAATATCCAAATTTGAGGACAGCCTGGGGCTCATTACAAAGATGAGGAGGAGAAAAAAGTTGAAAGGTTTGTAGATAACTCTCATGTAACAGAATGAAATAATAACAATCTGGATATACTAGGTAGGGTAAAACGTATTGAAATAAATTTCGTCTGTTTCTTTTTGTTCTTTCATGTGAGGACTCAAGGCTCTGAAGTCAGAGCTTGGCTCTCGACTCACTCGATGAATGATATGGCCTGGGTGGATCCTTCATTCACCTCTCAAGACTCCCCAGAGCAGACTTGACTGCCCATAGTTTACAGATGAGGAGACCACGATCTACGGAGAAAACAGTCATGGTCACTCGGTGTGTTACTGGGCTCAGGCTAACACTGATTTTCCAGAGCCGCTGTGACTGTGGCCACATCTCCAAGTATAATGGTAAATATATTACTTAGCGTGGGAATTTGACATTCAGGTTATTACTTTCTAAAACAGTTAACTACACAGGCTATGAAGCTGTAATCACAAGGTCTTGTGCACCCCAGAAACTCAATCTTTTGAGATTAGCCTGTCTGCCATAAATATCAGCAAGCATTTAACAATACAAGAAGATCATTACTGCAGTTTGCACCAGATGAAGGATTCGAATTAAATTCCATCAAACCACACTGGGGTGACACGCTTTGACAAGCTCCTTACATCCACCCCCCCCCCTCCCGGGAGCTTGCATTTTATTTTTTAAGTTTGCTCCCCCATTCTTTCCATCAAGGCAAAAAGAGAAGGCCCCATGAAGTGCTGAATGGGGTGAAGAGAGAGTACGCCTGAGTTAATAGGTGACATAGATGGACTCTCAGGATCTGTGAAAACACAAAACCAGGAGGGCACACTTCCCTCCCTGTACAATCTCGCTTTTGTTGAGGAGCCAAGTCCCCGTCTTGAAACGTGTGGGCAATACATCAGCAGGCATTATTTTAAATCAACCGGTTTTATAAAATAAGCCAAGAGTTGAAAGAGGCAGGACTAATTACCAACATTCCTTGATGAATTACTTGGCGGCGTGTGCTAAGTCAATGTACGCCTGTGTCTTGATCCCCAATTTTAGCCTGTACTTATTTCCCAGGAGGTAAAAGGAACATGTGGCTAATTAAGGCGCCAATCTCCACAGCCAGAAGTACTCAAAGGTAAGATTTCTTTGGGGGGAAAAAGACAAAAGAAAAGGTTCTTTGCCTGGTACTTATTAATCTAATTTTTACTAGTTCACTAGAAAAACAGAGCTGATCTTGTCACCTTTAGGCAGTGTGAAAAATGCTACATATTTGTAAGTTAGCCAATAAGAACTTGTTAAGCCTTTCCTAACTGGCAGGAATGTCTCTGGTTTGTCACTTCTAATTAAGTCTCAACAAAATTTCCAGCCTCTAAATTTTAATTATATAAAACCAGGGCCAACAGGGGAGATTACAACAAAGTTATGTATGCCATGGTAAGGGAGGGAGTAATCTGAATTGTGCCTTTTATTTTAGGCCTCTTTACAACACTAAAATTATTCACAACCAGATGATTAGATTCTTTTTGCTCATTTTTAATTGCCAGGGTCCTTGAACCTCTTTATCTTGCTCCTAGGAAAACTTCAAGAACTGTGTGATGAACGTAAGTCTGATAGACCTACCCATAGAAGCATTATGCTCCCCTGAGAGTAGTAGGTGATTAGGAATTCACTAAACTCTTAGGTAAAATATGTTAAAGACACCCACTTCAGTTACAGAAAGACTACACAAACCCAGCCTCCTAGGTTTTGTGTCTCATGTATGTGTGTGGCTACAGATGCACATGTACATGCATGTGAGGGCTAGAGGTTGACATGAGCTGTCTCCCCTGTCAATCTACACCTTACATTTTGAAACACGGTCTCCTGGATCTGGGACTCACCAGTTCAGCTGGGCTGTCTGGTACTGTGCTCTTATCTCTGCCTCCCCAGAGCTGAGATTGCAGGCCTGGGTGTGGTGATCAAGCTCAGGTTCTAAGGTTTGGAAGGCAAGCACTTCACCAACTGAGCTGTTACTCCAACACTCTAAAATCATAAATCTAGTTTAAAGGAAAGTAGTAGCAGAGCCTTTGACTACTATCATATCTAACCGTAGCAACATCCCCAAGATCTCCTGGAGGAACAATCTGCCTTTGATTCATCTGGATCATCTTCTGGTATTATCAATTAATTTTTTTTAAATTCATGTATATGAATGAAATGTACATACATTCACTGTATGTATGCCAGCCTATATGACAGAATAGGGCACCAGATCCCGTTATAGATAGTTGTGACCCACCATGTGGTTGCTGGGAATTGAACTCAGGATTTCTGGAAGAGCATCCAGTACTCTTACCTGCTGAGCCATCTCTTCAGTGGCCTCCACCCTCCAGGTTATCAATTTTAAAAATAGTGATTAAAGCAACTCTCTCTAGAACATTCTATGGTAACTGCATCCTGGTTTATGTGCTTTCTATACATCTTGTCTCGTAGTTATGGTACTATAAACAAGATCTGACAAGCTGGGAGACGCATGTGGGATGCTACAGTTTTCAAGTTAGGATGATACTCAAAAAAAGCAATAAGAAGAGACACATTCAGAACGAGAGCCAATATTCTAGTACTGATTGTAGCTATAACCTTGAGCAAAGCTACCATACTAATTTACATATTTTTAACACAAATTCAAGCCATTTATTTTAGTAGGGTGAAGTTAAATTTAGATTTTGCTTACATGTGTCCAAATTCTCTCTTGTTCTAAAGAACACTTACATCCATGAGTTGTCGTTCAAGCTTACTCATCCTTTCTTTAACTGAGATGGAACAGGCAACATTGATGAAGACGATTGTGACCTCCTTGTGCAATAATATAATCATTATTACGGTTGACATTCACTTGAAAGCAAATAGAAAAACAAGCAGATCTGAAGTTCCAATTTTAAGTACTAAAGCGATGCCAGAAGTTCTGGTACTGAAGGGAGGAGATGAGGCAAGAGAAGCAACAACAACAACAACAAAAACGGGACCATGACTTCAGGGGGAAACGCCTATGGGAGTGAATAAAAACCATTCAGAACCACACCGAGGTATCACTGAATACAGATACAGACAAAGCACATGAACTGGGGTAGGCTGAGCCATTGAGGACCTTAGAATATAAAGATCCCAGCTTTAGATTTTCAGATGTTCCTATAGGAAACTCCCTGCTACTGCTTTTTCACTCATAATGACAACTTAGTCACTAAACATGGTCAGTGTAGTGAGACAGAATTCTTACAGAGGAAGAACACAGTTACTAGGTTGCATGTATCTTGGAGACTAGGGAAGGAAATTTAATTATTCAACAGAGAAGGCTCTGATTATTCCCCAGTGAAAATCACGTAGCTTTCTGTTGAGCCCAAGAGATTTCACTGTTACTTCTCTCTGGCTTCCCACTTTACTTAAAAGCATTGTTTCTGGTGGTCACTGACACATGCTTGGACTTGGAGAGAGGGTGTAGTAGAGAGCTTAGGATGTGGGCTTAACAATATGACCAGAGGTCAGAAGCAATCTTTTTATGCTTGTTTGCCTACCTGGGCTAATCCTATATATCCACAGTACTGTTAAGAGGCTAATGAGCTAAAATTTGCCAAGTTTTCAACCTGTCACCAGATGTGGCTACAATCAGTTCCAGAAGCCAGTGAAGCCATCTTGCCTTCCCCCATATCATCGAAGCAACTCTTACCAATGTTATAAGCTATAGCCAGCAGGTCTGTAATGGAGATGTGCTATTAAGCTCATATATGACCACATAACTGGAGGAGTGGAACATGGCTATCTTCTTCTCTACGAGCTTCTCAGGTTACTCAATCTAAGAAAGATACTAGACTAGCTACTACAAGTAGTCAATTGCCAGGGCTCAAATCCTGATAATGTCTCAGACTTTTATGACTTTACCAGTCCTATCTAAGTTCTCCATGCCTGTCCAGGCATCTGTTAAATGGAGATGCTAACAACAGCCTCACAGAACAGGGAAGGGAGCAGCATCCAGTATCCGTGGTATTCAGTACCACGGCCTATTGCTAAACACGAGTGAGGTTGTTGTGAGGGTTCTGGGGGACACAAGGCCCAGCCAAAATGCAGAAGCCACGTCTACAGGAATCCTGGTCAATGTTCTCGAAGCACAATGGGCAGGGAGAAGATTCTAAGGACTCAGTAACAATGTTCATCCTTTCCTCAGTAGTGAGCCTCTGACACCTTTCAGGTGTCCCTCCTTCTGTCTGTCCCTCCTTCTGCCTTGCTTTCCCAAAAGTTTAACAGACACACTAACACTGCTTTCCTAGCTGTACTCTGAAGCTGTGAAGAGCAACAAACAACCATGGCATCTATGGTGTGTGTGTGTGTACACACATATATAGATGACACATGTCATACCTGCTGTATGCACACAGGCCAGAAGAGGATGTTAGGAGTACTGTTCCATCACTCTGCATTTTTCCTTTGAGACACGGGACAGTGAGAGACAATGGTCTCTTGGTGAACTTGGGGTGAAGCTAACAGTTGTCAAGTCCAAGGATCTCCCAGTCTCTGCCCTCCCATGAGCAAGAGTTATGGTCATATAACGCCCAGCTTTGTATGTGTTTTCTTTGTTTTAAACTTAGATCCACATGCTTGCACCTCACGCGCTCTCTCCCCCTGAGCCATCTCCTAAACCCTGGACATTTTTGCTAAGAACCAATTTTGTCTCCCTTAATGGTATGATGCTACCCTTGTTGAGGATGTATGACAGGCCTTATCACCACAATCCCATAGAATATACCGCCTATCTCTTTATCTTTTTATAAACACATCAAAAGGGAAATGACATTGTAGAGTTAACTAAACTCCCCCCTCCCACACTGCGACCCATCCCTTAATACTTTTCCTACAATATTGCCCTTACCCTAGCTGTAGGGAATTGTGATAGATGGAAGCAGACCAATCTTCCATTGACACAATAACATAAGAAACTGATACCTTCTCTCACACAGACACCTGCAGGGACTCCAGGTGGCTCATGAAGACAAACTAAAGACCCTTCTACTCTAAGAGTAGCTGCTGTGTGGTTAACAGATCCACCAGGCACAGCTGTTCCCAGCCAACTCCAACCTGAGGAAAGCAAAGACAAATCTAAGATTCCAATCAATACCTTTGGCCCCATAAAACCCAAGGTCACACCAAATCAACAACAACAACAACAACAACCTGGCCTTGAGGTCATAAAAGGAGAATCCGATTCCATTTTTTTGCTGACATTATCCAGTAAAAGTGCAACTAGAGCTAATGTTTCGATATTTAATTTGTAAGGCTGGATACTTTGTTGTGGTAATCACTAGTGTTGTGTAATACTTACATAGCAAATGTACACAGGGAGGGCCTTGTCTAGAAAACACTGAATCGCTAACTTCCCATCACAAAAGCAGTGGAGACAGAGTCCCCACTCAGCCCAGAGAAGAGCAGGGAATTGTGAAGTCTCAAAGGTAGAGACAATGTACAGGAAATACAGGGTCCATCCACATGGACAATGTACAGGAAATCCAGGGTCCTCCTACATGCCTAGCACGACCTATTGCATCTCGTTAAGCTGTGCTCCTGTGAAAGGCAATGGTGGCACTGGAAAGGGAAATGGCAGAAAGGCCATTGTTTCTACAGGAAGCAAGACAACTTAGGAGCCATGGCTTCCTGATGGATTTTTACCTCACACTGTGGAAATCTTTTGGAAGATAATAAGCACAGTCTCCAATTTCCAAAACTAACGGAGTGAGTTAAAAACCAGGAAAATTACCTTATGGGTAACAATGAACAAGTCTAAGACTCTCTAGGGAAGTAAAGTCCTGGTCTGTGTGTGGGGGGGTGGGGGTGAGGGGGGTGCTGTTTGTAGAAGGAAACAGAGTCTCCTTCGAATTAATGACATGGTCTTGAAGACACATAGTTTTATGCAAAATCACAAGGAGCCCAATATTTCTGAAGCTCTCTGAAATGGAGGCTTACTGACTGGCCGTTTAAGTGTATGAATATGGAGGATAACTCAGGTGGAGCAGGTCATATCTTCTGGGGACAGCTACGGATCCCGACTCAGGAGACCAACGAAAGCTGACCTGAGGGAGGCCATGTCTTTCCTGCCTTAAACATCCATTGTGATGAGATTCTGGTTTCTCAATACCGGCTAGGTAAATCAAGAACAAAAGTTAAATGTCGAGTTTGAGATATAGCTAATGTGGTTATATACCATGCACAGTGCACTACTCTATCGCCAGCACTCATAGGAGTTTCTGATTAAATGTGCAGAGTACTGGTGAGATAACCACCCCTAAATGCCCACGTTAGCTGCCTGCAACATGCAGGGTCCTGGAAAATGCATGCCTAGGTTTGAAGAACAGAAAACATTATCTCAATTGGCAAGCAATTTGCCCAATTCCTGAAATGATCTAGAAAAAGAAAAAAAAACAGAAATATTTAAAATGAATTACTTCAAACTTAATAATATACTAAAGTAATAATTCAAAAGAATTTGCTTTCATCTATCAACACTTTCTCCAAAACAAAGAAGGAAAAACGTAATGCACAACAGAAAGAACAGCTAGCCTTTAGCTTCCCAACACAGAAATGAGTATCAATTATAAACTACTATTATGCTTTATGGGGCCTGGGTCTGTGGAGAAGATAACAGGGAATTAAACTGAAGAATCTGACAGTCTTAGATCACAGTAACAACTGCTCCAATAATCAATTACAGATAGAAAGATGAGCCTGTGACAGGAGAGGCTCAGTGAGTGTATAGACACCAAGTCCGTCCATCTGTGTGTGTGTGTGTGTGTGTGTGTGTGTGTGTGTGTGTGTGTGTGTGTTTGAGACCATCTTGACTGTGATGGTTCTGTAGATGTGAGATCCACCATGGCTAAAATCTGTCCCAAGTGATAACCACCATGGCTAAAAGTTTGTCCCTGGTATCTCTGATTTTGTTTATATCAAGTTCAGCCTCAGTTCTTATGGCTCATTTGCTGGCAAATTCTACATATAGAAGAAAGTGACCCATAAACAGTTCTTAGCAAATTTTTTAATTCACTATTTGAAGCATAGAGTGTGCTCACAACTGTGAAAAATCTATTATGTACCCCTAATGTCACTATTTATGGTAAAGAAGCTTCCTTGAGTTACCATCCCAAATTGTTAAGCTTGTTCTTAAGAAAACAAGTCAACACCTCACTAATGTGCAAATACCCACAATAAGACCCAACACTCCATGCTATCCAATGTGAAAATCAATGTATGGATTAAATGCACAGATTAATGAAATCAATATAGAATACAGAGGATATACCTCATGAACAACGGCATGTGCTGGGGAAGAAATGATGGGAATTTCCACTCTCTTATATGAATTCCAACAAATCCAAAGTTTTCAGATGTCAACAGTTTTTTAAACATGCTTCATAGAGTTCTGTAGTTTAAGAAAAATACTGCCAGAGAAAGGGATTAACCTGAAACACTGATTTTACTTGTCAAAACGAGTTGTTCAGTCTACTGATACTGGGTTACTGGTGACAAGACTGTACTTATGAAACTTAGATTTTGGCCTTCCTTGCAGTGTGTTTGTAAGAACACACTGGAAAATGGATGGACTTACTGGGCATTCTCCACCTCCACTGCTGCCTGCCTTCACTGAGAAGTCGGGATGTACTGGCTCTGCCTCTCAAAACTATAAAAATGAAATCAACACTTTACTAAGTCTATACTGTCAGGAAAAATGTGTTCAACGTAGTATATCACATCCAAATGCAGACAATTAGCCTACGTTTGCATTACTAATGTCATGAAAATATATAAAATTGTCCGAGATCAAACAAATCAACTATTTCTCTATAACAATTCACTTCATGAAACTGTGTTCAATGATTTAAAAGTCACAAAAGAGAAAAGGAAAGGAGAATAGGAGAATGTGTGTGTGTGTGTGTGTGTGTGTGTGTGTGTGTGTGTGTGTGTATGAAGCCCTTCTTCACAATGGGCTTAAGAAACTATTTTTATAAAGTGTAAAGTCAAACACTCTCATGGAATTACCAATAGGAGATTTGCCTTCACATTTATGTTTGAATGTGTTACAATATAACCTCTGATGAATGAAATCCTGTTTTAATTTGGTCTTTGGCTTAAAAGTACCTAAGGTTGTCTAAATAGCTATCAGCTCCCTTTAGCCTGTTAGGCCAACAAGTCCTTCTCATTCCTGAGACATGGCTGACTCTCTTATACAGCCCAAGGAGGTACCTCTATTTAACACTCTCCAGTTAAACAGAGGTAACAACTCTTGAGAGCACAATAAACAAATTTAGCCAGTGGCTCTTTTGGCCAGGTCATGTCTTCTAGCTTTAATAACTTATTTTTGCTTTAACTTAGGGCATTTTTCTGGCACTCTTTAGTTGTGGGGTGACTGCAGTTCAATCCAATGTTACCAGGATAAGCAGAGTATAAGGGAAAACACATCAATTATTCAAACTATTTAATATAGATGTTAATTGTAATAAGGCTAGAAATTAACATTCTAAACATTCAGAAATTATACAAATTTTCATGTAATATTGAAATCACGTTTCCGCACATTTGTTTTTTGATAAATTCTCCACCACCTCATATAAATACTCTTACAGGTAAATCCATTTCAAGTAAATACAGCTCAATACAAGTAAGCACTACCTTCAAATTGAATGTGACCTACTCTACTCAAATCCATGTCACTGCCTCTAAAATTTGCTTTTTTAGTTAATAAACTTATGATTATGGTTTATAAAACAGGCATTCTTCTCTACAACTTATTATAAAAGTCACAGTGTTTAAATAAAGTATAAACAAAATGACCATACTCTTGCAAACCGAAAACAACAGTTAAATCATATATCTGTTACAACTTAAATAAGGAACAATTGGCTCTACTCAAGCAGAAGAGAGAGAGTTCATGTAGTTTATTCTACTGCCAAAAGCTTTATTGACAGGGGATGGCAGAAGAATACAAGAACCATAATTGTGGCTATATTCAGAATTTTGGTCATATTAAAAGTAAAATTTTATGTTAAATCAGTTGCTTTAGTGAAATTTCAACTGGTTTCTCTATCAAACAGTTCTACAATAGGGTCATTACATTTCAAAATCCTTGTAAATAACTATGTGCTGCTTTAAAGTTGTATTTTTAAAGAATTCCTTTCCTCACGGAAAAGATCACAGACATATCCTGAGGGGTTGTACACTGCTCCTGCTTACTTTAATAATAAACTTTAAGTAGGGAAGATGGAGGATATTTTATTTTATTTTATTTTATTTTATTTTATTTTATTTTATTTTATTTTATTTTAGCACAAGGGTAAAAGCAAAGACCAACAATGAATTTGCACCATGTGGAGTTCACATTGCTTAATGAACAGGAACACTTGGCTCTTCAGGATGAATCAATTAGGTGAACGGGTAAAAAGTAAATATAACGTATAGAAGTTTCCCCACCTCTAGCCTTTCTTGAACCAGTCATATTTACAAATTGAAATGTTTATGAAACAAGGCATCTCCCCATGTGGCATGGAAGACAATGCAGGAGACAGAGCTCTATGCTTAGACCTGCTACAACTTCCTCTACTAATTAGGAAGCTATGTGTCTCTGCTAGAAGGATGTTAACAAGCTCCTGCAGTTTCCACTCTAGCAAGAAATCAAAGAGATCCAAAGCAGACAGCTCGCTTCAGTAAAAGGATTATGAAGTCTGGTTATTAAGGCATAGACAGAACGCTTGACCACAGTTCCCTTTCTGAAGAGACTTTCTAAAACAATTAGCTTCTAGGGCCAGCAGGATTTGCTAACTGAAGAGCAAAGTTAAAGTGTGGCCCAGAATGTGTTTATGAAGACAAACACACAAGTTTCTAGAAGAGGACTCTTTTAGGTAACTCTTATGCATGAAACCATTTCCAAAAGAAGGAAAGAGAAAGAGTCTTTGTTACAACAAACATCAGATCCCATTTTAGATTGGTCATGAAAATGTTGACTGTTTCCACCATTCACAGGCTGCCATAATATCTACAGTTAGTTCAAATACTTCTTTTAAAATACAAAGCCTTATAGGAACTACTAGAAGCGATGCTTATAAATAAGACTAATAGCAATACAAGCAAAGACACAGTCCAGTGAATGTGACACCTAGGGTGTGGAGAAGGGACAGGCTTGGTCCAAACACAAGGGCAACACTCACATACCTTAAGGACTTCCATCGGCACCTGGGTGGCAGAGGGAAGGGTGGTGGGCACGCTGACGTTTATGGCTGGTGTCTGACTCACGGCCACTCTCTGTTGCATGAACTGGGCTGCCTGCAGCTTCTGCTGCTGCTCCCTGCGCTCCTGCTCCTGCATCTGCTCACGCATGAGTTGCTGGCGTAGCAAGATGCGTGATGTCATAGTGGAGGAGCTTAACGGAGGCTTGGAGGCCCCAGAATGCTCTGCAGAACTGCTGTGGGGAAACCAGAAGGCACACAGCATTTAGTATCCTGATGAGAACCATCAACTGCATCGCTGGGTATCCTAAATGCCACCAAACTAGGAGGTGAGTCTGCACAGATATAATCAAGGCACGGCATGGCACTCAATATAATTGAAAATCAAGAGGTGACAGGATTCAAGTCATTAGGAGTTGAATTAAAATAAGTCAGGCTGATTGCATCTAGGAATTTTTATCAAATCACTTATTTCTTTTTGATACTTTATGCCACACACGGTTCATCACCACTGAGTATAATGCTGATATATCCAACAACTAGGATATACAACAACTTGGTCTCAATGGCATGCAACTCTCCACAGATAAAAACAAATTACTTGATTTGCTTTTTTGTTTGTTTGTTTTTAATAGCTCAGTCTAAATAACCAATGACTCCTACATGTTATCTAAATTCTTTGAAGATGTCTAATCTGGTTGCTAGTAAGGAAACACTGTTATAGGGAAGGTCTGGAAGACGAGACGACACAAATAATTAAGAAAAGAAGCATCTGGACTAGATGTGGACATTGTACCCTACCCTTGTCCAAAGATAAGGGAGCAGAAGAGAAACTGAAGTGGCAACCCAACTCTTCCTCCTGGTTTTCTTTGTGTGTCTTTCCTTGTGACTCATGGGCATTCCCATGGCATCGGAGTTCTGTCTTTTCCCCATCAGGCCTACTTCTAAAGGCCAGGGACTCACTCTGTTCTCCATTACCTAACAGGCTTAAATGGTAGTCAGTAGGTAAGAATAAAAGAGTTCCTATTTTCCCTAGGTGTGGCTTTAGGGTGCTTATCCTGCCAACTCTGTGCAATGAACAAATAGTAAACCTCTTTCTGCCTGGGTTTTCATACCTGGAAGGGATGTATACAGCTTTTTATCCATTTATAAAAGTGGCGGCATGTTCTTTACATATCTACCACACCACTCATATGGGAAGCCTTCCCTCCTGAGGACTGATGCTGTGAAGCCTAAATAAAGCAATGCTTATAATCCCGATATACAGTGAGCACCACCCCAACAGATGTTTATGCTTGCTTTTATTACCATCCAGCATGGGAAGCAAACTTAATTATAATTATTCAGATTTTTGTGCAAGCTTATAATAAAAGATTTTAGCTTCTGGGAACAGAAAAAAAAAAAGAACATTTGAGTCTATCATGCTTCGGGAGAGGCATCTGAACTCCCTCTTGATTGCAAATCCCAGTACCGTGTTTACCTTCCTGCCAAAGACAGAAGTCGTGAGGCCCCCGGTCATCTCTGTGCACAGCCTGAGGACAAAGACACTGCACAAGTGACCGGATATGCTACAGGATAAAGATCTGTGTCACACTCTGCTGTCATCACCAAGAGGTTCTAGAAGTTTGTTTATTTTCCATATAGAAAACTGGCTCAGTAAATTATAATAAATTACAAAATTTAATACCATGTATCTACTAAAATTCCATAAAAATAAAACTATTGATATGAATAAAACTATAGGATAAAATAATCTTTAATCAAGGTGGAAACTATCTACATAGTGTCCAATTTTTAAAAAACACATTCATGACAGGAAATGCCTAATTAAAATTTATTATTATTATAATACTTTAATAAAATTATATCCAAAGGCTAAAAATAAGTTATTACTTTGTTTGAGAAAGTTCCTTGACATAAAATTCTCCAAGGAATTCAAAAGTGGAAAAATTCACATATACAAAGGCTTTTAAAGATTTTAAATCACCTATTTTTAAAAATAGGACAACAGTTAATTAATTGAATTGATATGAATTCAATAACATATGACCTTATTTCCTTAAAAACGCAAAATGAACAGCAAAGTAGCATACGTGTGCAGTAAGCATAAATCATAAAGTCAGATTCCAAAGTGGATTTACAGACTGACTCAGACTTAGAAGCTCAGCATGCATGTGTAAATCCACAAAGTGCCGAGCAGGAAATGTATGGGGCAAGCACACTTGCCTAAGTGGGGATGGACTTAGGAAAATCAATTTTCTTTTAGCTTTTCTCCTTTAAGTTATAATAACGCCAAAGTATTTTTTCCACTGGCAATATATACAATAGACACTAGCTAAAGAAAATGACAGGTGATCAACTTCATCACTAGGCTACAAGAAAGGAGACTAGAGCTATCAGACAATACTTCAACTATTGGAAGGGACCACAGCTTTCCTGAGTATCTTTAGTAGTCCCCAAACCTAAACTATCCTTCTTCTCCTGTTTTCCCCGGCATTCCCTTTAGACGTACTGGGAACATTGAGCAAGCAGCATCTATACTTTCTTACTATCTTAACATTGTCTACTCATGCACACAATCAAAACGTTCCCTAGCCATTGCTCTGTTAACTAAAACCACCTATCCACTAGCACAGAATCTGCTAAAAAAGAGCATCTAGAGAAAATGTATTTCCCATTTTGGAGTATGTCTTCAAAGCTCCAATGTACTTTCCTAAGCCAAGAAAGATTGGAGGTGGCTATTTAAAAATAAATAAGTGGTCTTACTATTCAGAGCCTGTCAGGTCCCAACATTCTCACAGAGAATGATCCTTTTGATAAAAACAAGAGCAAACCTTTGTGCAGGAGCAAAAGGAGCTGTGGCCTAATCGTGCTAATTAACTGCACAAGACGAGTCACTGGCTGCAATACCAGGGGGAAAATCCTTTCAATTAATAGTAAAGCATCCCAGAGACAAATTAAAGTGACTAGTTAGCAAGCCCACTAAGGCTTCATGCTTTAACCACAATAACAACATCATTTAAAGTGTCTTCTATAATAGTCTATCAGGAAAAAAATAGTACTGACCTATACAATAGAACAGTACAAATACCGGGAAACCACATAAAGAAACAATAGCAGACATGTTTTATATTTATACAAACAGAAAAAAGCTCAGCTAATTGACAGTTGAACACAGCCTTCGAAACGGGGTAGTGCAACAGAACTATGTGCATGCACACACACACACACACACAAACACACACCCTTTAAGATATTTCCTCATTTTGAGACATGACTACCGGATACTCAGCCTGGTTCACCATCTTTTGAGTGTCTACTTCTCTTAGAAATAACTGAATCTGTAATTATCTCCTTATAGACAAGACAAACACAACTGGATTTTACTCCATTCGCAAGACAAAGGAGTCCCAGTTTGTGAAAGACTGTGTAAGAGTTAGTAAGGAATGGAAGTTTATGTAAGGGGTATTCCAAGTGTCCAGAATGACTGCTTTTAAAAATGAGGACTTACTGACAAAGCCACTAATAATATACATGGAGAGATGTCCCATGTAATTGCTGACTGAGCTCATCCTTGGGCCCATGAACCTGAGCTCTAGCTAGATAATCCTAATTCCATGAGTATGATTCCTTTTAACCTGATTATGTGAAGTTCAATGATTCAACAAATAGCTATTGCTAGGTGCTGGGGACACCTAGCTCCCAACCCCACGGTGAAAGCCCTGGCCAAATTAATTCTTCCCTGATGCCTTCATGATGTCAATTAGCTGGACTGCTAGATTCTGATCAAGTGCTAGATGGAAAGGCGTACCCCTCTCCCTCAGAAAGATAAGCCCACAGGAATGGCCACAAGTGTGCTGACACCTCCCTGACCCTGAGTGTGGGACTTGCTCCATGCTAGTTAAGGTGGAGAGCCACAAAGTGGACTCAAGCTCTCCCTCAGCCACTGCTGAGGAATGTGAGCATTAAGGAGCCATTCAGCCTCCCTGAGTGTTCCCCAAAGCTACCCATAGACACTGTGGGAACAGAGTGAGTAAACGTTAAATTCTTCAATGCAGCAGCTAGAATGCAGCATACAGGCAAGGTGTGGACCCTGTGTGTGGCCTCAGTTCCCACCCATTTTAATGAGTTTACATTTTTAGCTTTCAATGTCTCCTCCTCCATGATGGTGAAGAGCTATTGGGCAGAATTCTGTCTTTCTGGCCACATTGCTAAGTCCAAATACTTTATTCCTTTAGCTTTATCAACCACTTAAAAATATCAGTAATTCTACCAGGTCCCAGCATCTGGCCAGCATCACCTGTCAACCCCTTACCTGGCCGTGATGATAGGACCATACAAGTCCATCTCTAGGAGTAAAACGTTGAGGTGGAACATGCCAGTGATCACAATTTGGTGTCAAATACTGAGGTTTTTCTTCTCCCTTTTAAACAATGTTGAGTCAATAATTGAAAATTTTCTAATGGTGGGGTACTATTAGACATTTGGGACATTGTAGAGTCCAAACTGGCCTTGGAGATTTGTGCTTTTCATTTGCACACAAGGAAGAAAACTTTAAAAATTAAGAACCCTCAGCCATATGGAATTCAAACTTGACATTTTTACTTAACCAATACCAAGAGTCCAGTTAGTAGGTAGAAAATAGACACAGCGTTCAATACTTTCCATATTCTCTAAGCTGGACCACCAGATACTAGGCAAAGGTATGTTCAAAATCATTTAGATTGAAAGTCAGTGGGACCCTTAGTTGAGCTTACTGTACAGCTTACATCGCACTCTCCAAAGTACACAAAACGTGATGCCCTTGGAATGCAGGGAAAACAACTAGAATATTCCATTACATACGTTGGACCTCACTTTTATTTTCTATTTGTATAACATAGCATATTCAGCACAATACTACAGTAACTGATAAAGGAGGGCTCTGCTGACAAGATTTACTTTAAACAAACTGATGAGAAGGGATAAAAACAATGTTGAGAGACTTTTACAATTAACACAGAGATGATGCTCTTCCAGGCATTTCAATACCAGACTGGGTTGAGGTGGGGATCTTCACTGCTTCACAGCGTTTCTCACTATGTCTTTCAAATTGAACTGCCAGTCTCTTGTTAACAAGACACTGCACACCCTACCATTCCTTCACAAGCACTTCCCACTTACTCTCCTATTTGAATTTGCTCTTTATCCCTTCATAACACTATATTCTATTTCCCCTTCTTTGGAAGATCTTTCCACCCTACCCCATCCCACCCCCGATATCTTACTATCTACCTAATCTCTGTGGATGGTCTGAATGATACACCATTTAAAGTTTAAATGCTAACATCTACAAGTAAGAGAAAACACACAATGTTTGTCTTTCGGGTGCTGGGTTACCTCACTAAGGGTGATTGCTTCTACCCATATGTACTTATGTGTAAATTTCATAATTTCATTTTTCTTGACAGTACCAGGAATAGGTTACATCTTATTGAGTCCTTGGCCAAAGGGATCCCACAGATGCCTCCCCCAACCAATACTATAGGCTATTGCCAATCTGATCAGTTACACTTCACAACATGACAGTAAGATCCTATTGCCGAAGACAGCATATATTCATGTCATCAAGTATGGAGAAGTTGAGCCAGTGATCAGCTGGAGGCTTTACCCTTACTCAGTAGCATTAGTAGTGGTGGACAGTGTTGTATATGCTATAAAAGAAGAAAAATAATCATCACTCTCAATCAGCTACAAACCCTGTGAACTATATATAGCAAAGACCTGGCTGTAAAGTAGGCCAATGGTACAATATTGGTGCCATGTTATTGGAGTAACCAGCCACTTTCTAAATTGGATTTAAGGTCTACTCCATGAGATGAAACTCCTATATGACACTACTTAGTGGAGGCCAAAGGTGTTAGATATCCTTAGACAGAGTTAGAGATGATTGTGAGCTACCTGAATTATATTCTAGAAATGCGGGTCTTCTGAAAGAATACTCTTAACCTTGAAGCCATCTCTCAATCCCACACTCTTCAGTTCTTGCTCACGCGGTCCATTGTGGATTCTCACTCCCACCTAGCTATGGGCAAGAACTTTTTAGTCAGGCACTGATGGTACATACCTTTAATCCTAGCTCTTGGGAGGCAGAGATGGTACATACCTTTAATCCTAGCTCTTGGGAGGCAGAGAAAGGAGAATCTCTGTAAATCTGAGGTCAGCTTGGCCTACAGAATGATTTCTAGGACAAACAAAGCTACACAGAAAGACCCTGTCATGCAGGAAAGAAAAAAAAAAAAAGAAGAAGAACTTTTTAAAGGCATAAAGTTATTCTATAGCTACTGACACAATTCCCCAGTCACAAAGCATGTTGTCTCTTGTCTAGACAACATTGTACTAGGTTAAAGAATATTTAAAAGCTCCAGTTTCCAATAGTTTAACAATCACTGCATGCTTAGAATATATCCACCAAGACCCAAAGTTCGTAACACCAGATTGAAACCCAGATGAAAGTGCACATTATCATATAAGGATTGGTGAATACGTGGACCCGATGCAGTAGGGAGGCAACCACACGGGCAGCCGTCAAGACTGTGCCCACCCATTAAGCATGGCCCACTCAGAATCCTGTGCCACCAATTTCTCCTTGCAAAGCCAATGTCCCTTCCTTTCAGCTCAAGGATGCACAAAGCAGGCCTAGCTAATCAGCCTATCTGTCCTCTGGAAACAGGGTCAGAAAGGGGCCTACAGTGGAACTGTGGGTTCCATTTCTCACTGGAACAGTGGCAGGAAAGTAACTTTCCTTGACAACCAGAAATCTGGCAGGAAGTGAACCTTGAGTTTTGTGCACCTATCTCAAATTAGAAACAGCAGTGTGAAGTAAAAAATGGTAGCGAGGGCTGTAGGAAACAAAGAACAAAAGGAAGGGCATTGTGCCCAGATGGCACTTAAAGTGATCAAGCCATCCCTGAAGTCTGCATATCTCTGGGCTACCCCTAAACACTGGTTCAGAAAGGCTGGCCCATCTCTACTCTAGTTTAAGCTTGTTTGATATGTCTGAGAATCCCACAATTGGGAAATAAGAATATCACATAGCAAAACTTAACCAGATTCAAATCTATACAGTAACTCAGTGAACGTCTGTCCAGTCAGAGTAGGCAATCAGAATAGAAGCTGTGAAGCTTCACATTAAATTTTACAGTTCCAGTATAGAACATATTTTATGCACTTTGTCCGCTACCAAAGTCAAAGACTCTATGACAGGATTAGAACTAGAAAAAAAAAAAACCATGCACCATTGTTCAACTCAAACAAATAGACAAAACAAAACAAAAAACAAACCTGAAGTTTAAAAGTCTGTAGGGGGAAAAAAATCAATGAACTTTGTTTGTGTGTGTGTGTCTTGTATCTGTGTGCATTGTGTGAGATCACGCAATCTCAGGAAAAAACCTGCATATTATTTCCCACATATGAAATCAAGCTACTAGATATTTATATACAAACAAATGAACATGTAGATAGTGTACAGTCTGGTATACAAGAAATCTTAGCAGCTCTCTAAAAGGAAAATCAACATTTAGCTTAAGACAATTCACATAATATGGTGGTTATGTGTCCCTTATCTAAGGTGCTAAAAGAGGACATGGGTGTCTTCCAATTCTGTACAATTTACATTTATATACACATAATGGGAAACCTGAGGGCAGAACCAGCTATGCAGATAAAATCCAGTCATATACCCCTTACACATATAGCCTAGAGATCATCTTATAGAATAGCTGTAGCTAAGCCCATTTTTGATGGCAATTTGTCAGAAGAGGTCAAGTGTAAATTTTCCCTTATGGCATAATAGTACTCAAACAGCTTTGGATTTCAGAGCACTGCAGATTTTCAGGTTGAGGATGTTTAACCTGTCCTCCCTTCTTCTGGCTTTAGCTAGACACACTGCTACCAGTATTACCCAGCTTTCCATAAGCTATGATGGCTACATGCCTAAATCTGGCCAACGATGCTTAAGAAAGAATGTCAGGTGGTAGTTCCAGGAACAAATAGACTCTTGTCCTTGAACCATCGGCCATGGTGTCTCCTGTAATATGGCTGTACTGGCTGGAGTTCTGGGAGTCACTGTGGACCATGAGGATGAACAGGGACTTAAACGTCAAGTGGTGTTTGATCCTTAGACCGAGGGGAATTAGTTCCATTGACAGCACAGACAATTACATGTTTGTTTGTTTTTTCATACTGTACACTTTGCAGTACACAGACAAGTGTTTGTTCAAGGAGTAAATTTGGTATCTCTCTTCTAACAAACATTCCACCTCATGGAATCATTGATACCAGAACTTTAGTTTTAGGGGAGCTTTGGCCAAAGGATAGATATGATTGAGTCATCTAGTAACCAAGAACATTGAGTCCTAGAGTTCACCTATATTTCTTTCATTCACAGAAGAATTTCTCTCCATTTTAAGTTGGAGATAGTCCTTCTCATCAATGAATCTATGCAATGACTTCCTCCTCCCCCTGGGCAGGTGCCACATAGTTAACTGTGAGATAGACTTAGGGAAATACATCTAACCAGAAAGAAACAAATGCAGCATCCAGAGGAACCACAACCTGTTAAAACTCATCACTGTTAGTTATTGGTAATTCAGAGGAAGAAGCTGGGAGTGACTCACTTAGCATAAAACCCAAGGAATAAACCAGGTTACCTGTCATTTCCACTGAAAATATAGCAAATAAGGCAGATAAGAGAACAAGCTCTGGCTCCAGCATGCCTGGAGTCCAGTCCTAGCTCTGTCACATGCTAGCTTTAAGACCTCAGCGGGGTTTGTACCTACTGAAAGCTTAGTTTTCCCATATGCAAAATGGTGATGGAAGAAGGCTTTTTGACATGCAGTAGCTGTGAAATTGCCTTAAGACAGTTAAGTGCTAAGATCAGAGCCCACAGAGAATCTGGACATTGCACAAAAGTCATGGAAAATTATTTTACATCATGTGTGTATGCACATGCATGCATGTGTGTATATATGTGTGATGCATGTGTATAATTTGTACACATTTCTGTGTTGGAGTATAGGCACATGAGTGTCATGGCATGAGAGTGGGGGTCAGAGGCCAACTATTGGTATCAGTGCTTACTTCGGGTCTTTCTCATGACAGGGTCTCTTGTTCTCTACTGTACATGCCAGTTTAGCTGACCCATAAGCTTCTAAGGATTCTCCTATCTCCTCTTCCAATGTCACCATAGGAACTCTGAGATTACAGATTCATGCCACCAAGTCAGGCTTTATATGGGTGGGAGGGTCTGAACACAATTCCTTATCCTTGTGCTGCAAGTGGTCTACCCACTGAGCCATCTCTCCTGTCCAACACTGTACTTCAATCTCAGAAAAACACATTTGCTGAACATCTCAAGAATAGCCCCAAAAGAGTGAAAGCTCTTGGGTTATTTTCAAGACAGACAAGAGTCTAGTCTTCTTTCTGCTTTGGTGCTCACTGGCTTTCCTGGAAGGAAATACATAATTAATTCCCAGGCAGAGGGAAAAGTTAATGGCAAACGGCTCAGCATACGAGTTTTGTCAAAGACATTTGCTAGAAAATTCATTCAGAGAGTTTAGAGGGATGCATATTCCTGTGACAAATATTATAGTTAACTGGGGAAATATTTAAAATTAAGGATTAATTTGGGGACAAATTTGGGTCTGTCCTAATGCTGCATCTACAAGGAAAGTTTGACCTGGTGTCATCCCTCAGCTTGCTTAAAATCAGAACTAAAAACATTCGTAGGTTGTAGGGACACTTCTGCAGGGCACAATTCACAAAGAGCAGGCACTGTCTTCCCAACTATTATCTGATTTATAAGGCAGAGATTTATTTTTAAAATTTTCTGCATAATGGTGTTTCAAATGCATAATTATATGTACTTTGTTCATAAAATGCTCTATCATTTGAAAAAGATGAATAATTAGCTGTTTTAATGACATGTGGGATGAAAATGTACAAGGTATCTATAAAAGCAAACTTCAGCAGAAATAGAAACCATTTTCAAAATTACCCTTTACAGGACCTCTTAAAGACCCATCAACTGCAAATGACGGACTGTTAGCCCACACTTCAATTTATGGGAATTTCATTTTTAAGAATCAAATTCTAAAAATAGTTCTGCTACATCTAGTATTTTTCCATTCTTCTTGCTGTCTTTAAGCACACCTTCACTAGCTATGGAACAAATAGCTTCTCTGACTTAATCAGAACCCCTCTCCTGACCCAGGAACACTCAGTAAATAATTATTAAGCTCCAGAAGTGGCTTTCGCATAAGTTAATCTGCTTGAGAACCAGTTCACTTGGAGACCCAGCTTTCAGTATTGTTTCCTAATCTGAGGAAGTAATAGCGAAAGTAGGTGCTGGAGGGGAAGGGGGTCTTAGCTACTTAGTCTGTCTCCATTTGGTACTTCTGTAAAACGGCTACTTCACCTTCTTTGGTATTTCTATAACAAGGAGGTTATGCTGATGTCTGAAGGTTTTGCTCTTGCCATCAAGAAAAAAAAAAAAAAAAAAACCAAATCGGAATGTATTTACAGTGCTACTGCTACTATTCCATGGTCAGGGAATTAACCCCTACACACACACACACACACACACACACACACACACACACAAACACACAAGAGAGAGAGAGAGAGAGAGAGAGAGAGAGAGAGAGAGAGAGAGAGATTGATTTATAGTGTTTGCAGCAGGGCAGTTTGGAGAAATGTGACACTGAGCATGCATCGTCCTAAAGAAAACGCCTTTTTATTCATAACAAAACTGTGATCTATTTCATAACTATGCATCAAGCTCTGCTCTGCCCTAACCCATCTTTCAAACTCAGGATTTTTTCCCTGTCATTATTGATGACCAAAACTCCATTTTAAATGAGAAGGCTCCCCCGTTCTGATCCCTCCTCTCCAAACGAGCTCTTGCCCTTTATCACACCCAGTCACAAGAGGTTAGAGCTGCAGCTGATTAGAGCCACAGCTGCAAAGGACCAGCCAGTATGTCTAATTCCCAAGCCTCCCTTCCTCCATCAGAGAATGATCTGCTTCTGTTAAGTGGTCCCAGAATTATCTCCAGAATAAAGCTTCACTTACAGATACAAGCTTTCAAAGGAGCAGGGAATGAGCATCTCAAATCTAAGCGCCTCCATCTTTTTTCCTTTAAGGTGTTCTGCAAGCCCTTGGCGAAGAGTGAAAGTCAAAGTTACTTCTGGCACCGGCTGTGTCACTAGGGGTGGCTCCTGATAAGGCCCTGGAAACTCCAATCCAAACACAGCTCCACGCTAGAATGGAGCCTGGTGTCTGTCTGCAATAGCAGACCTGCTTAATCCAGTACCTATGGCACCTGAGGGGCAAAGCGCTCCTCGATCTGCACAGGGGCGACACTCCTTAAGCCAGGCCAGGCCAGAAATGTACACACCAGCCAGGCAAGCTCTGGCAATGCTGACTGGACCTTCCTCAGCTTGGGCACCAGTTCAGGCTTGCAGGGGACGCATGCTTGCAGGGGACGTATGTCATCAGAGAACTTGAAAGGAGAAGGAAGTCATATACTGGTGGATTTTTAACACTTAACCATCTCATAGAAGTGGGCAAGGAAGGCTATATAGGAGAGTAACTGCCATTTCAGCTAGAATATATTAAACAGCTTAGCATTGATCTCTGTCTATTTTGAAACTATACACACAGTTTTGGTTGCTGGACACAGAGCACATCCTATAACTAACAGACTATTGATGCACACAGGTTTTTTTCACCTACATCTACCCCAGGAGTTGAGGAGGGCTGTTTTGGCCTCAGCCTGGTGGGGTGAATATACAAGCTGCCTCTATTGGTGGCAGTCTCCTTCAGGACACACAGATCTTTAGACTAAACATCTGTGTATTTTAGACTGTCATCTGATCAATTCTGAATACATAGGTATACAAGAAGGAAAAACATAGCAATACGTGTTCTCAAAGAGAAAACACTTGAAAATGCAGACATGACAACATCAATATTATCAAATATTTATGCTACAGGCTCAGCACGCCAGTGCTGCCTGACAGAGTTCTGAAAAGAGCCAGGTCCTCCCTGTAACAATTCAAAGGTCACAACAAAGACATCTGACACTGACTAGCTGTGTCCCCTGGGCAAGTGACTTTGCCTTTCTGTGTCTCTGAGATTATCTCCAACGTAAATGGACAGAAAAGCTTGATGTTTCTATACATTGCAATTCTACAATGTAATGAAATTATATTTTGTAAATGAGCCTCCAATAATCAAAAATATTCAGCCAGGGATTTTAGCCAGACAAACTGTGTGCTCCTTGTTCATTTAATTCTTTCATCCACTCTCCTGCTTGATAAATACTCACTGAATAGCTACAATAGTTCAAGCACTGTACAAATTCTTAAGATTTGTATAGTCCAGTGGGAAACACATATTAAATAATCGTATTAGTGCATGATTACTCATATGGAAGCTGCTACAAGGAGATGAAAACAGTTACATGAGATCAGATGGTGTTTTCCCTAGGCAAGAATCTCTGGGCTGAGGCTGGAGCTGGGGAAGAGGACATAGAAGAGTCTTCCGTTTAGTTGTGACAACACACGTAAAAGCCCAAAGGGAGAGTTAGCAGGAAAAGTTGCTGAACGTAGAATGAGGGACAAGCGTGGTATGTATGAAACCCAAGCAGTAGCCAGGCCAGACTGTGGCAGATATGTCAAGCCGGTGAGAGGGGTCACTGATTTAGTCCCTGAGTGAGAAAGATACCACCAAGAGGCTGTCAGTAGGGGACTGATGAGATCACAGTGGGATTTTATATCTGGTTGCTATATGGAGAACCAATGAGAAGACAGGCAATATATGCTACTACAGTGGTCTCAGTAGGAGGTTATAATAGCCCAATGAAGTTAAGGAAGATGATGCCAAATTAGAAAAAAAACTAAGAAAAGTGCACACGTTTTTTGTAAAGTTAGTGGTCAGTAAATAGAAAGGAGAAAGTTTACTTGCACCGCATCCCTGGTGAAGAGTTGTATTCATACGTAAGTCACTAGGCTCTTTCTACATGCAGGGACTTCCCTGGGTACTGTAAGAAGATAACCGAGAAGCTGTGCCTCTCCTCTTATGAAGCTGCACCCCACCAGGTTCGTTCTTGGTGTTCAAGAATCCATGTTTGGATCCCACCATTTACTAATTCAGAGACTTGTGCAAATGCACTAAACTTTCTCTACTCCGGTTTCCTCACCAGTCAAAGGAGAAGGGATAAATTGGCTGTCTCAGTGCTGACTTAAGACAGAAATGAGATAATGCAGCCAACATGTTCATGGCCGTTGACCCATTAAAAAAAATCAATAGGAAAATATCCTGTTCAGTTCCGACTGTGGTCAGCAGCACCTATTTTGGGTCAACGCTGACCCACCTAGAGAACCAAGGGAACAGAAAAGAGTGAGAGAAAATATCAAGAAAGAGATGCAAGACAGAAAAAAGAGGTACGCCTTAGCACGTGAAGCTCTGTGAGGGGTTGAGCTTTCAGAGGATCCAGTCAGCCACTATCCTACTTGGATACTAGCTTAAGCTACATGAAATTATTTCATTGTTTAAGGTCTAAGAGTATGATTTATTAATGATTATCCACAAAAAATCTAGTCCTTTCCATTGGCTCTGACATATTGACCATGAAAGCCATGGGGTCAATTCCAGACACTTAACTACAACACAACACTAAATGTTTCCCTGGACGGTTCAGCCAACAACATGGTCTGACTTTTCATTTTAGTCAACCGACTGTCCCCAAAGACTCATTCCCTTTAATTACTTGTAAATATACTCAAATAAAATTACTGTTAACGGATATGTGTACAGCTCATTTGTGGCATCTTAAAAAGATTTTGATGGTATTAATGCTCTCAAAGAAACTTCTTGGACACAGCATTGGACCAAAGGGTGAGTTGAATGTGCACACGTGCCATCAGCTACATATTACCTATGCAAATATCCCCAGTACAAAGACATCTCACAAGTCATTACCCATTTAATTATTCAGTAAATCTCTCTGGAGAGTCAACCATACTCGTATGAATAGCCCATGGTTTGATGGCCAGTAATTTCTTGAAATGAAACCATAGTGTCTTAGGGTATGGAAAGAAGACAGCAATGAAGGAGTGCTTGCTATCTATCTGCTGAGGACCTAGCTCAGTGAGTAAAACCTGGCAAGCTGGGTGTGGTAAGACACACCTTTAATTCCAGAACTCCTCCGGAGGCAGAAGTAGGTGGATCTTGTGAGTTCAAGGCCAGACTGATCTACAAAGTGAGTTTCATCCTGGCTAGCCAGGGTTACAGAGTAAGACACTGATTTAAAAAAAAAAAAAGTGCTTGCTGTCCAAGCTTGATGACCTAAGTTCAATCCCTGAAGCCACATGAAAATCCAGATATAATGGCAGACATCAGTATTTCTAGCACCACTATGGGAAGATGGGATGCATAGACATAAGTGGCCTGAAGTTCATGGACCAGCTAGTCTGGAATTCACTGCTCAGAACTAGAAACAAGACAGAAGGTAAGAAATGGATCCCCAAAACTGTCCTCTTACCTATACATGTATGTTATGATAAATATGTGCCTGCACACATATGCACATGTGGAAACATACAGAGACAGACATATATATGGGGGGATTAAATACAGTCTTTAATATTATTTTTTAATGGGTGCTTGATACACAATCGTGAGGAAAAGTTTGGGTCCCAGCACCTAGCTAACAAGGCCAGTGACTTTGAAAACCTATGATTGGAGCTCCAAGGACCGTGGAGAAGAGGAGGATATCTGGGCCTTGCTGGCTTTCAGCATCAATGGGAAAACACAAGCCTCAGCTTTAAGAAGCAACTTTGCCTCAAAAGGAAAATACAGTGATAGAGGATGGCGCCCAATGTCATTTTGTGGCTTCTGCACATATGTACACACATGGGCATATACACTTACACAAATACACAAATAAAAGTAAAACTTTATATTATGTGTATGCGTGTTTACATGTCTGCACACACATGAATATAGATGGCAGCAGAGCACAGAAGTAGGTATTGGACCCCTATAGCTGGAGTTACAGGAAGTTGATGTGAGTGCAGGAAGATTAACTTGAATCTTCTGCTAGAACAGTATGCACCCTTAATAACTGACATCTTTCCCATTCCACAAATAAATAAGTACATCTTGTCAGCAACTTCATTGATACATTTATATAACCTATATTTGCATCCTAAGTTTGTACACATTTGTATGTGCATATGAGTGTGCATGTGTGTACATACACACAACATTTACTTGAAAACTATATTTAAAAAATGAGTTGAAGATATGTATGTGGAATGCATAAAACAAAAAAGCAGAATAAATTATTACCTGTCTACCAATTCATTTTGAATAAGTTATTTCTCCTTGTCCTAAATTGTAGTAAATCAACTAGAGTCATCAGAAAGCTTGGTGACCTTTCAAAAACAGTGCCTTAGCTAAAATGGAATTTAAAACAGTCAAGGATCCACGTGGCAGCTACCCTTTCCTAGGGAGCTAAACTGGGATCTTGGCAGAAGGAAAAATCCAATCACTAAAGAGAGGAGATAAGAGTCTTCATTTGTTATCCTGTCTAAACTATATCTCAAGAAAAGCAAAGTTATGCCTTTATCAAAGCTTAGGACTCTTATTTTATTTGGAGATTAGATGATTACTATCCCCAAAGAACACCCCTTTCTCCTGAAAGTCATTGCTCTTTTTAATGAACTCCCCAGCCAGACAATAGCATGTGAGTGTTTACTGTGTGCCATAAGCTATAGGGACCTGACCCATGACTACCCCTTGCACACAGTGTAGAACTTACGCGGTTCATCTACAAACACCTAGTTGTTATCCCAGTCAATGGCTCTCAAATCAGTGTCTGTTTCAAAAGCACTGAGGGCACCTTCTACTTACATTATACCCTTAAGTATTTAAGAAAGAAAGAAAGAAAGAAAGAAAGAAAGAAAGAAAGAAAGAAAGAAAGAAAGAAAGAAAGAAAGAAAG